>NC_084610.1:50000-92500 GCF_033807715.1 Cololabis saira | reverse complement strand
AGGGGACAGCAACAGCCAATAAAAACACCACGAGAGATGCCATGTAGCCGAGGCTAACGCACAACACACGTGAAGATGTGATTCCCTGGAGGAAGTGATCTTGTATCTCAATGTGACATTTCCTGGATAAATAAAGTCTAAAGAAATAAAGAAATAAGAAACGCAGGGGGGAGCGCAACCCGTCGTAGAGGAGAAACAGGCCCAAATCAGCCATGCAGCCTGGATGAACAAGTCTGACAGTCTGGGCACATGGACGCTTCTTTACTTCAGGGAAGGAAGAGAGAGGCCTTCACCCCAGGAAACAGCTCCACAGCTGCTTTCATCAAAGAAAAGTATGACTAAATATCGACAAACCTGACAAACACTGAGACCTAAACATAAGTGACCCTTTGTCAAGCCCCGCCCCCGTTGCTAGGTCGGACTAAACTGTCATCTCTCCCGTTCACTTCCATTGTAAAAACTGGGTTTTATATCACTTTATTTCTAATTATTGGAACCAAGTAAAAGTTTAGCTGATAACACGGTGGAAGGTGCGGCTGTCCACATTTATCCAAAGCAGACATTTTCTGTAATTCACCATTGGTTTTGGGATGAAATGTATTCATGTGATTCCATCTGGGTAGCGGTTGTCACTTTTACAACCGTGTAACCATTTAAAGATAAATAAATAAACGCTTTCGCGGTTGTAGAGCAGACTTTGTTTTGGCAGCGAAAATTATGACTAAATATAGTCGTCAACGAACCTCTATCACCTGAGGAAAACGAGACGAGATGCAACGAAAATGCTGGTCATGTGACGATAAGGATAATTAAATATATAATGCAATATCGTAGACGAATAAAAACAAGACTAAAATGTAGCTTACAAAATAAAAACTCTGCTAAAATGTGTCTTCATTTTCGTTGACCAAATCAAGACGTGGTAGGAACGTGACTAAAACTAATAAAAACTAAAATGATAGCTCGACCCAAAGACTAGACTAAAACTAAAATTGAAACAGACTGACAGAAACAACACTAGTCCACAGTCGAGCCTGGTGGGGGGGCGTAGGGCTGTAGCGCGGCTCAGGTCCACTGGATCCTGGAAAAGGAAGGTTATGCTGATACTCTGAGGAATACTGTCCAGCTTTGCATCGTTGTTGGCTCGTCTATCCACCCAACGACCAAAAACACGTCTGGATTTGTCCAAAACGTGCTGAAATCAAGGTTCTGGATGTCTGAGCAACAACTAATCAGAATGTGATTGAAGCTGAACCTCCAATAATGTTGTCCATGTGAAGAATCCCTCATCTGTCTTTGGTACCTTGAAGACAGATGTCCAACCGGCCGTATCTTGGATTCATAAAGTACACCCATGACTGAGGCTTTTGGGTGTTTTACAGACGATGTGAAGGTTGGACTGCCTCCCCCTTCCCCTTCCCTCTTCAAAAGGTCTGTAAAAGTCCACTGAGTGGATTACCCATTTTTTTCCTCTCTTTCATCTCCTCAGCACGGCTGTATCGCTGCCATCTCCTCACCACTGCTCTGCTGTCTGGCTGAGACGTCGGGACCAAGGTCATCTCGCGGCCTGCAGCGGAAGCGCCGACCTACAGTAACTTTCTCCAGTATGAAGATGTCATGATAAAAGCGGGTCATGCAGAGTTCAGGCACTCAGATGAGAGCCGGTGTGTTTCTGCAGGGTCACTGGGGGATAATAGGGCTGAGTGCTGCATGGAGGACCACGCTGATGAAGAGCTGAAGCCTCAGTCTCTTTAAGATGACTCCACTCACACTTTTTAGTCCACCTGTGAACTTTAAAGGGTTTTCTGGCTGAGCAGATTTCTGAAGGCTGTTTGTTGTTTTTGGACAGACACACGATCTGCTTCTAATAGCAAAGCTGTGAACGCACTCACGGCTGCCAAACTTCACACACACACACACTTGTCTGGGTAGTTTTCTGGGAACCGGTTAGTAGTGTTAACCCTAATTCTCACAACTGAACGCCTTATTCCAACCCACACCACTCTAACCCTCAAACAACACTTTAATCCCGTCGAGCCCAATGTTTGGGTCCCACTTTTGGACCCCATGAATCTAATAAGACTAATAAAAACACACACCTACTTAACCAAAATCCATCTGCTATGCCTGTAAGCTGCTAACAATTCAACAAAAGCCAATTTTCTTCACTTCAGCGCCTCTTAAACCGGGTCTGAGTCCCGGAGAGGTCAGACACAGGCGTCACAACAGCCTCTTCTGGGGAGATTTCAGTCTAAAACCAGACAATTGTCGTCCCTCCGCTGCAAAACCTTCATTTTCTGCTGAATTATTAACATCTGGCGGCTGAGAAATTAGACTTCGAGGCGCTCGGTGGACCAAAATAAAAACCCCTACGAAAAACAACAGCATTGTATGTTGAGGAAAAAAACTGCTTTTAGTTTCTACCCCCAAAAGGGAAGAAAAGTGGTTAGGTCGAGAGAGAGAGAGCGAGAGAGAGAGAAAAGAGGAAAGATACCGGACAAACTGAGAAACACCTCCGATTGTCCAGAGTTGTTTTCAGCCAAACAAATTGTGCATAAACCAGGCTGAACCAGAGGAAACTGGCCCGTATCTGCACTCTCTCTGCACAATACTATCTTTGTGACCCTCTCTGAACCTTCCTGTCCAACTGCATAAACCCTGGCTGAACTTATTTCTGCTCACTAAAACCTTCCAGCGCCGTCTCCTCGTGCATGTTGTCCTTTCGAAGGCGTGAAAAGCTTTCCCAGTGTTTCAGTGGACGAGGCAGCTGCTTTAAAGCTCCATTCTGACGCTAGCAGCTTCTCCTGCTTCCTGTATTTGTCGAAAATGTCAAGATATGTAATGCTGTGGAAGCATTTGACACACAGACCCACCTGAGAAGAAGCCCTTGGTCCGGAGGTAGCTCACGCTGAGTCTCAGGATGGACAGCTTGTCCAGGCTGGAGATAACGTCCTCGGGGAAGGGCAGCAGGCTGGCCAGCCGGTCCAGCTCCGAGTTCAGCCGGTCGCGGTGCCGTTTGGACGGGTTGGATTTAGCTCCTTCAGGTGGGGTCGGCTTGACTCTGGAAATAAATGAGCGGCGTCGTAACACGTGAACACATGAATTACTATCACGTCAGGAGCATCAGACGCCATTTCGTGAACACGTGATTGTAGCGGGTCTCTAGCAAATACAATCTCAGAAAAACAATGATTCATGATGCTGTGACTATTAATTTAAGGAAAATCCATAATAATAGTAATAATAGTATTATTAATAGTATTAATAATAATAATAATGATGATGATGTGGACAATACTAAGTACCCCCTTACTGCCTCCATAAAATCAAAGAGGGTAAGCATGAGTTGAACATCCGCACATGCACAGTTTGCTGCTCTGGTGCATCCAGGTGGATGTAAACACAATGCTTAGAGGGAAAGACATCAGCAGCAGTCTTTGTGAGGTAGCTGTTGCTGCCCATCAGTCTGAAAGGGTTATAACACCCCTGTTTTTTTTAGTACTACAGTGAGAAAGATTATTTACGAATGGAAAACATTCAAGACAAGTGTCAATCTAGGTTGGGTTTTTTTTGGATGGCCATTATATTTCAGCAGAAACCCCTCACGGCCATTGTTAAGCACGGTTGTGGTGGGGTGGGGGTTGCTTTGCTGGACGCCATGCAGTTTCTGAGTGGACCATGTGAGATAAATGAGAATCCGTGAGAGACGGATAACGTCCGCTAAAGGTCGTTAAAGTTGAGTCTCTTAGATGTCAAATAATGGACGTACCTTTTAATTTTAATCTTTTTTATGTTTTTACCTCCCTCGAAAAAGGCAAAGGACCAAAAGAGAGTGTTCAAACTTTTGGACATAACTGCAATTAGTGATATTTGTGCTCAACGAGATGAAGAGCATCTGGGTCGTGATCAACATCTGATCAATATCTGATACACATCTGATCAACATCTGATCAAGCAACTTGATTAAATCATAATCACAAACTTCCACAAGGACTTTTGAAATAATAATCATTATTACAATAAAAATGGAGGTTGCTTTGCTGGGCCCCATGCAGTTTCTGAGTGGACCATGTGAGATAAATGTGAGGTTATCTGTGAACCGAGGCAACGTTATAAAGAAGAATGGACTAAAATCCTCCACGATCCCGTGAGAGACTGATAACGTCTGCTAAAGGTCGTTAGAGGTCTTAGATGTCAAATCATGGACGTACCTTTACATTTTTTTATTTTCTTTTTTTTTTTTTACCTCCCTTCAAAAATGCAAAGACCAAAAGAGAGTGTTCAAACTTTTGGACATAACTGCAATTATTGATATTTGTGCTCAACGCGATGAAGAGCATCTGGGTCGTGATCTACCTGATCAACATCTGATGAACATCAGATCAACACCTGATCAACACCTGATCAACATCTGATCAACATCTGATCAACATCCGATCAACACCTGATCAACATCTGATCAAGAACTTGATTACTTAATCATAATCACAAACTTCCACAAGGACATTTGAATTTTAAAACAATAATCATTATTATAATAAAAACAGCAGAAACTTTGTCCAGCAGTGATGGGATGGAGAACCTGCAGTTCCCGCCGTGTCCACAGGGGGCGTTGCCGACCACCTCCGCTAATCCAGCACAGCGCGATAATCCCATGTTTACAAACTATCAGTGCTAAACAGGAGAGGCTTAAAGCGTATTTAATACGTCTTAGATGTCCAGAATTAGTGTCAGTCGTCAGGTTTCCATAACTCACCCCTTCTGCGCCGGTTTCCTCCGTTTGCGTCCCGCGTACATGTTGTTGCTCATTGACCTGCTTTCACACACTGACTGACACCGACACCAGTCACCACATATCCTGGACCTTTAAACAGAGATCTAACCCTGACAACGTGGACTAAGGATGCTCTAATTGGGGCGGGAGGATAAAGCGGAGTCCCCGTGAGGAGCGCCGCTCCCGCGCTCGGTTGCCCCGGTAACCCGCTCCATGGAGGCGCGCTCCCGCCGGACGGTCCACGGCGGAGAGGGGGGCGAAAGAGCAGAAGAACAGCGCAGTTTGGAGCTAAAATCCCGGTGGTTTTCACGGGGAGAGACGTGTAAGAAATAAACCGTGTAAAGTCCGCCCGCCCCGCGTCTCTCTCCGCTCTCCCCTGCCAGAGCACGCTCCCGGGACACTGATTTGGCGTCGGGTGCGCGCAGCGGGTCAAAGGTGACGTCAGGAGCAGCTACATTCGTGTTAGAAATAAAACGTCGACATTGAACTCCGGTTCAACTTATCTCACAAATACGGTTCTTTTTTCCCCTTCTTCATTTTATTCAGTTTTATTGAATTTTATTTTTATTTTGTGAACTCACAAACATACAGTGGCAGCGGTGGATGTATGGAATAAGTTGGAGAGGGATTTGAAATCAAGTAGAACCTTAACCTTATTTTTTTTTAAATTGAAAAGAAGGATGATTTCTCTAAACCAAAGTAATGAGCGGTGATGATTACTATGTTGATTTGGGTATTCATTTAATTGGTGATTTGATTTGATTATTCAAGGATGAAGGAAACATGTAGACTGCACCTTTTTTTTTCTTTCTTATTTCTCGAGGAATCTTTGTTATCCCCATGGAGGCAATTTGTTTTAATGGCAGTCTTATCTCGTACTTCTTGCGTTGATTTCATTACTTTAAATAATCCTTTTGAGGGTAGGCAATGAATAAGCTTTGCTTCAGCCGACACCTTTGTCGGTCTAGATGTTATTTGTATATCGGAAATGTTTTTGTAATGTTTTCTTTGAACAGTGTATTTGTTTCCTTGTTGTCATTTTTATTTTATTTTTAATTTTGTAAAAGCTATTTTGATGTTTGTCTTATTTTTATTCTTTTTTTGTGATGTAATGACCGAAATAAACTAAACTAAACTAAAACTCATGAGTTAAAACCTGTATAATCTCAGTTTTGAAGGAGTTGACCCTCATAACAGCATCTAAATACAGAGTTTAAAATAACAACAAATGGAATTTGAGAAGCTTTTAACCAAATGTCCTTTTCCTATAAGATACTGAAGACATTTACAACCACCTTAAATGTATACTTTAAACAGGAAATAAAACTAACCACCTGTAGTTAATGACTAAAAAAGAAAAGATAAAACCAAAATTCCTCATCATCAACTCTTACAAGCAGCCGCAAGAAGTAGCTGTTTCTAAAAGAGTTGTTTTCTTGCAAAGCTGAACAAAAGCACTAATTAAAGTTTAGGTCGGCTCCCTTTTGAGACCTGCAGTCATAATTATTAATGTATCTCCTCTTGTTCACAAATAATTTACTTTGTGGTATATCTCCTTTTACTTAATTTCATGCCATAATCACTTTAATCTACCCATCCTGTATTTTACTGCCGACTCCGAAAAATTAAATGTATGCATGAATATAAATCAGCTCGCCAGCAATTGTTGATGACCTATGATCACAACATTCAGGGACTCGTCCTCGTCTTTTCTAGCCCATTTCTGGAGTGAAAACTACTAAAAGTTGAATTGGGAGCACCTTGTCAACTGCTTGATCAAAACAGAGCAATGCTGCCGCTCAGTGGAGACCATGGAGCATCACACTCTGCAGCTTTACTGAAGGGTTAGAAAAAAATGAGTAGTTATATGACCCTTTTTTAACATGGTTTTAAAGAAATAGCTGTAAAATACAAAAATGAATACCTGGCGTCATATTTCAAATTTCAGTCCACTGCACTGATCGGACCACCTTTAATACGGTGAACATGTACAGACGGACTCAAACACTCAAACACAGTTTAGAGGCAAGATAATGAAGACGAATCCACAAGATGGACTGAAGGTATCAAAAATACGTCAGGTTACTACATACATGCAGTGCAGAAGTTGTACAAAATTGCCACGTTGTGAGTCAGATTAAGGCAATACATCATTAAAATAGACAATAGATGACAATACATATACATACATAAGTGTGTATATACACAGTTACACATTATACTGCATCATGGAGACATGGACTCCTCAGGTTTGAAAAATTAAAGTATTTAAGTTTTCAATAACAGTTTTATTTCTCTTAATGTATAAGCAGGTAGCAAGATATATTTATATCTGTACAGAAAATACTTTGTGAGGAGAAGGCACTGACTGAAACAGATTTAAAAGAGAGGAGGAATAAGATAACGACTCCAAATGAAGCGCTTCATTTCCGTTATTGTGACTTCTGATGTCATTTACCATTTTCTGGGGAAGTGCGCTGCAACTTCACCATCAAGCTGCAGGAGGCGTCCCGGGAACACATCCGGTTTTCCAGGACGCATACCAGGACTTTAGATTGATGCTGTTTGTTGTTGTGCTCCGGTTAATGCAGATATGTTGTTTCCTTAAATGCATAAAAGGACAAAGTCCTAGTTGTGCAGGATGAGCTGTAATTACACGTCTGTTTGGAACATTTGTTAAAAATAAAAAAAACAACCAAATAATTTTCAGTTACAATAAAAACAAGCTGCTAAAAGTTTCAGGATGCACGCAGAGTAGAGACACCTTGTGTCACATTTCCCAGAATGCCTCTTTGCAGCAGTGATGTTCAACATTGACTTTAAAAGCTGAACAGACTGATGTTTCCAACTTTAACGTGCCGTTTTGTTTTTAAATCATTGAGAGAAGATCAACACAGATCTCATTGGGTCAAATAAACTTTACCATGGATAAAACGGTAAATAAAACACGTAAAAATTAGGAAAATATTTAACTTTAATTTCTAGTTTTACTTAAATAAATGTGTGTGTATATATATATATATATATATATATATATATATATATATATATATATATATATATATGATTGATTTATATATATTGATTGATATATATATATATATATATATATATATATATATATATATATATATATATATATATATATATATATATATATATATATATATATATATTTAAAAAAAATCAAAACAGAACAATTCCGAACAAATGGTACAAATGAAATCCCGGAAATCTGGATTTTGTGATTTCAAATAATTGGATTTGTTGAACTTTGGTTGTTGATTGATATTCAAACATAAGATATGGCTATTCATGGCCGTGCGACATTTCCTGATGCTTTAAAGTTCACGTTTTCAGTTTCAGCGGGAGCAGAGCGGTCCAGACCTCTAAAACAGGTCCCGCTTACTGCTCCATCTGCACAGGGACTGTTTCTAAAATAATAATCCCCATTTCTACACTTTTGTTCTATTTACTGCTTTTATACAACTAGAAGTTTGGTTCGGTTTCCACTCAATGTGTGAATGAGGAGAAACTTCTCTGCAGGCTCGTCCTCTGTCCCGTCCCTTTGGCATCCTCAAGAATAAAGCATTGGGTTTCTGAACTGGTTCAACTTCAGCCTCTAAAATCTGCAGCACTGTTTGTTTTAACTCCATAAAAACGCATTTTTGAGATCAGAAGAGATTTTTCTGCGACGTTTTCCTCACCGAGCACCTCGAATAGCTGCCTTTGACTATTTTAATCCTGCTTCCTAGTCACTCAGCTCCAACGAACCGACGGACACAGGAGGCAGGAAGAAGATGGAAAACATCAGCTGGCAGCGGACCGGTGCCGGTCCGCACCACCGCAGGGGCCCGAGCTGAAGATCATAAAAATAAAATGATCATTAAAAATAAAATGTCTTTAAATCTAGCGGATCCAGGCTGCTAAAAAAAAAAAGATAAGTGCTAAAATCCTCTTTATTTATGCCGATTAGTTCCTAAAAAAGTGGCTTCAGGAGTCTAAAATTAAATAATCCTATGCTCCAGCAACTTAAATGTGCAAAGGATATCAATCTTGGTAAATATTTGTAATATCAAAGCAAAAGCAACATCAAATGTTTTAAAGCTGCAGTCACCTGTCCCTTTAAGAGCTGTCAGTCCCCCCAACAACAACAACAACAACAACAACAAAAACAAAAACGACAACACGGACGAGAAAACACAGAAAAAAAGAGCAGAAATGAAGAAGAAATAAACTGGCTCAGTGACAAAGTTTTCAAATATACCGACAAATAGTTGTTTTCACTGAATCGACGAGTTTACATCCGTTATGTCACCGACGACGCGTTTCAAATGGTCAAAAATACCTTTCTACCCCGTCTGCAAAGCAAATCTCCCTCGCCGGGACAGTAAAGAGCTGAAATGACTTTGATCAGGACACAATAAAACAGGCGCTCCGTCCTTCAGAGCGTTCCCGCCGGGACACAGATGAACTGAGGGAAACAGATGAGCCACTTTTGTCCGAATCTGCCCATTTTCCCTCCAGAGTCTGCGGGTGTCCGACGAGGCGCCTCCAGTGACGAGTCGTCCAGCTCTACGACTCAACTTCGTAAAGTTTAACAAGCCTTTTATTTATGTATGTTTTAATTTTCTGAATGGGATTATTTGGGGATTCTGGATTCCCACTCACACATTACGGAAATCACTTGGAAAAATCCATAAATATGCTCAAAATGCACTTTGGTGAAAGTGCTGGGAGAAGTTGTAAAGCTGTAAAATCATGGGATGTCCGATTAGAAGCGTCATATTTCCTTTCTCCTGTGTTTGGCACGATCCAGCCCGCTCTGCGAGAGGATTTCGTTTACACGCCTCTGGTGAAAGCTCCGGCTTTTCTCCCGGTTCTCCACAGACCTCTGGCCTTCCTGAACCAAACGTGGACTCTTTCATCGTCCGTCATCGTTTTTCTAAGGAAGAAAAAAAAACTTTCTCTTTTAGTTTGTTTCGGTCTTTTCCACTTGTTCATTCACGGGAGTCTTTTTGGTTTCCACCACAGCGACATTTGAGTCCAGGCGACACTCATTTGTTGGCGGTGAAGCAGGTGTTCCCATTAGGCAGCGAGGAGAAGGGGAACCCTCCGTTGGTAGCGATGGGATGGTTGGGGATCTGTGAAGAAAAGCACACGGCTCAGATGCCTCAAAAACACTGAGATAATGTCAGAAAGCAAACGTAACGTATCAGAGTTACCTGCGTGTGCTGGCTGCTGCTGAGGAAGTGCGGCGGCGCCATCAGCAGGCCGTTGGACTTCAGACCGGCAGCCATCTGGTAGGACAACGCCGCCTCGTCCGGGTTGGGGATGGCCGTCACCGGCGGCACCGCTCCGCCTCCAGGGAGGGGCTGGTAGAAGCAGGGGGGGTGGGAGGGGGTCTGGCTGCTGACGGGGGCCGCCCTCATCTGGCTGAGCTGGACTCCGTTGGGGGGCAGCGAGGGGGCGTTCCCGAACATGCAGTCCTGCTGGACGGGGAAGGGAGCACCGGAGGGGTCCGGACCCCTGAACGCCGGCCGGCTGCAGACGGGACTCACGTCTACGGAGTTCATCTGAAACCCTGGCAGGTGAGCGAGGGACTCCACCGTCTGCTGCTGCTGCTGCTGCTGGTGCTGCTGCTGCTGCGGCCAGGACAGCCGCTGAGGCTGCCGGGTCGGTGCCGGCGCGGGGAAGCCACCTAGACACCTGGACAAAGACGGATCTGCAGAAAAACTCGGTGCACTTGAAATATTGGGGGTGTATGTGGGCACGAAGGTGTCGGCCTGACCCGGGTTGGACACGGTGGCGGTCCACTGGCTGCTCTGGAAGCTCAGCATGGAGTTGGAGGCTCCTCCGGAGATCTGGTCCTGAGGCTTCTGCGTCGCCGGAGCCACGTAGGGGTTCTGGAGCTGACTAAAGTCCGTGGCGTTCACTTGAAAAGTCCTCAGCTGACTGTGTGTTTGGTGGCTACAGTCCATGAGTGCATGAGACGGGCCCGACGCCACGGCGGCGCTGAGGTTTCCAGAGCTGACCTGCTGAGGCGGGGGGCCGTTACACCCAGAGAAGTCCATCTGAAGGAAGTCTATGTGGCTCAGCTTCATGGTCCCCTTGGCCGGGGTCCCCTGGGTCTGCAGGGGCCAGCTGAAGTCCTGCTGACCGCCTCGGTCAGGGTTCTGGTCCGGCGTGGCGAGGGAGGCCGGGAGGCCGGCCAGCTGATGGGGCAGCTTCAGCCCCTCCTCCTTCTGGAGCTGGTCCTCCACGTACGACAGGATGTCGTTACTCAGGATGTCGTTGAGGTCTTCGCTGAGGTCTCGGGTGCTGAAGTTCATGTTGAGCAGGGCCGTCTCCCAGTCCTTCAGCTCCTCCGGGCCCACGTCCACCTCCTCCAGGAGGTCGCCGTCCCCGAAGATCTGCTGCAGTGTCTCCACCATGTCCTGCACCGTGGGGTCCACCTTCATCAGGCTGCCGGCGGGCGCCTTGCCGGTGGCGTCCCCGGGGATGGTGATGGTGGCGTGCGTGTCCTGGAAGGCCACGTCGCTGAGCGAGTTCAGGGAGCTGGCGCTGCTGTGCTCGCAGTAGATGGACTGGTCCTGGCTGAGCATGCAGCCCAGCAGGGAGTTCCGGCTGATGGAGTCGTCGTCCAGCCTCCTCTGCTTGGGGGCGGAGCAGGGGTCGGCGTCCTCGATGCTGGGGACCGTGTCGTACAGCATCCCCTCGCCCTTGGTGAAGGTGAAGGGCAGCTGCAGCCGTCGGAGGCGGAGCTGTTCTTCTCCTTCTTCGTTTCTGCGGAGGGAGAGACGAGTGTGAGTCAGTTCAGCTGCAGCACCGACGTAGTCGGGTCGGGATTACCGGGACTCACGTCAGAGCTCTCTGTCGGGCCACGATAAAGTCTGGCTTTCCTCCCTTGAACACCAGCCGAGCGTTGGACTGGACCCACACCCACTTGCCGGATTTGGCCAGCAGCCTGAAGATGGTGAAGCCGGTGTCTCCGGTTTTCATCACTGGAAATAACAGGTCAAGAATCAGCCTTTCAAGCCCATCTGTGCAGCAGTAAAACCTACGACCGCTTTTAATTAGCCTCTTGAACCAGGAAGGCCCTGCTGAGATCTCTTTTTCAAGAAGCAGCAACATTCCACACACCAGACAGTTAAACACATAGTTACAATAGAAACACAACACGAGACAAACTAAGATTTAATTCGATATGGAAATAGGCTAAAAGCGACAACAGATCAGGGATCACGTCTCCAGATCAGGGATCGTGTCTCCAGATCAGGGATCGTGTCTCCAGATCAGGGATCACGTCTCCAGATCAGGGATCACGTCTCCAGATCAGGGATCACGTCTCCAGATCAGGGATCGCGTCTCCAGATCAGGGATCGCGTCTCCAGATCAGGGATCACGTCTCCAGATCAGGGATCGCATCTCCAGGTCATTCAGAGTAGATTCAAAATTATTAAAAGAAACAAGGTCTTGAAGTTTAAGATCTTTGGAAACTGTTCCTTTCGGAAGGAGCCAAAGACTGGAAAGCTTTATTCTAACACTGTACGAACACTGGGGACGGTCAACAAGTACGGGTCCTGGGAGCGTCTTTGCAGCAAAAGGGTACTTCCTCGCATTGAAGGAGTTTTGAAGGAGGATTATGAGACTTCCTCTTACTTTTAGAGAACAGCACGGTGTAAAAAGACAACAGCTTGGATGAGTGTTGATGCACAAGAATAAATTAAGAATATCATCTGCATCTCCAACATCAAGTCCCACATTGTGTGACACCCTGGGCATTTATTGTATTAGTATGTTATGCCCATAATTACTTTGTGTTTTATCTTTGTTCTCCAACTAATTAGGGCCCGAGCACTTACAATGCGAAGGCCCTATTGTATCTGTAGGAATTTTCTGCAAGCAGCGATGAACGGGCCCTCGCACTCACGGCCACCGCCCCCCATAAGCATATCAGACATGACACCACCCACGACTTCCTATGTCAAACCAGTCAAAAGTAATGCCAGAAAATAGGGACTATCAAATATTGACCTATCAGAAGAAGGGGCGGGGCTAATTCAGGCCAATGATGGTCAAGTACTCAATACCGAGTCCGATGACACCACCCACGAGTCTTTATGTCAAACCATTCAAAAGTTATGGCAGAGAAAAGTATTCTAGGGGGCGCTGTTGAGCCATTTTGCCACGCCCATTAATGCAAACCATGAAATATCAAATTTATCACCAGGCCTGGCTTGCATGCAAAATTTGGTGACTTTTGGGGAACTATCAAATATGGACCAATCAGATGAAGGGAGGGCGCGCTTTTTGGCGTCTAGCGTCGCCACGGTAACACTTTTGAAAGAGAAAAGAAATGCGCGTCGTCGCAGGATGGAGACGCACATTTTGATGTATAACACACCTGGGTTCACGATACGGTTCGGGCCGTATTAACTGCCGAAGGAATGGCATAAATTGCGCCAAAATTACACGATTAATTCAAAATGGCCGACTTTCTGTTTGGTTTGGCACATGGCGCCAGGAGACTTTTCTTAAAGTTGCGACATGATACAGGTGTGTACCGATTTTCGTGCATGTATGTCAAACCGTATTGTGGGGCTTGGGGCACAAAGTTTTCTAGGGGGCGCTGTTGAGCCATTAGGCCACGCCCATTAATGCAAACCATTAAATATCAAATTTTTCGCCAGGCCTGGCTTGTGTGCAAAATTTGGTGACTTTTGGGGCACGTTTAGGGGGACAAAAAGGCCCTCCTTTCGTCAGAAGAAAGAAAGAATAAAAAAAATTCCTACAGATTCAATAGGGCCTTCGCACTGTAAGTGCTCGGGCCCTAATTAAACAAAGCAAGGTATCTCAAAGAAACAATTGTTGGTTGGATGAATGATAAACCTTTTGCAAAAGAGGTGAAAGGTACATTTGCGAAGTTTAATGCTCTGTGTGATGAAGCAAAAGAAAAACGAAAGAAAATTTTGATTGGTTTATTACCGAAATACAAGGTGGACAAACATGACATGTGGTTCAAGGTAAAAATGCTCAGTGTCACTGACTTTGCTACAGATGTAAACAAATGGCTGGTTCACAATGAAGGTGGTATCCAAGCTGACAGTGCTGCTAATGATGATAAGGCTGATGTGGAGACTCATGACAGCATTTCCAATGTACAGTCCGATACCTCCAGCAAAAGTTCTGGTCGAAAAAGCAGTGTCTCTAAAAGCAGCAAATCTTCATCATCTGCACGGCTTCAAGCAGAGGCAGAAAAGGCTGCACTTAAAGCACGTGCTGCTGCAATACATGAAAAACATGCTTTGGAGAAGCGGGCGGAGCAACTGAGGAGGGAAAGGGAGAAACTGGACATTGAAATTGATTTAGCAGCGACTGCAGCAAAATTAGCAGAGCTAAACAGCTAAACAGTCTTCTTCAAATTGAGAAAAAGGCACCAAGCTAAGATGAAGGTCAGTCAAAAGAATTGTCAGTGAGTGGCACGGATGTCTCTACTCAAGTGTATAAAAGGAAACAAGATCATCCAAACCTATGCATTTCTGGATCCAGGAAGTACAGACACTTTCTGCACTGAAAGTTTAATGGAAAGGCTGAACATCAAAGGAAAAAGGACGAAAATACATCTGCGTACAATGGGTCACAGTACCACCGTTCCAAGTTGCATTGTAAAAGGCTTGGAAATCTCTGACTTTACCGGCACGCAGTTTTTTGAGCTTCCCAGTACGTTCACACAAAAGAAAATGCCAGTGACAACAAACTACATCATCACTGAAAAAGAGTTGTCCAAATGGTCATATCTGAAAGACATGCATGTTCCCCGTATCAACGCTAATGTTGATTTGCTCATTGGCACAAACTCCTCAAAGTTAGACAACTTGGAAAACAGAGGCGAAAGACCCGTGACAAAGATTTGTCTTTCTTTGTGAAGCAACTGACTATTAAAAAAAAAAAAGGAAAAAAAAAAGAAACTATACCAATGATTAAAGAAGTAATGAGTTATACGGTTTATGATTTATAAGTTGACTATTTTAAGTTTTGTTTTCGAAGGTAATGGATCTTTTTATAAATTAAAAAAAAAATGGTTTTGTCTTCTGTCATAAACAATTAGGGGCCGGTGTGTAAGAGCCATTTTGTGTTATTGTACCATGTGTTTATCTTGTGTTTGGTCAGCCTTCCGTCCACTAGGGGGAGTAGTGATACAATCAATTGAGCATGGTCTATTTAATCAGGGTGTAATCACACACAGGTGGCTGTGTGGAGGCAAAAGATTTTTGACCGGGCGAACAGAGGAAGTAAGAAATAGCAGGTGGATATTTATGTTTGTTTATTTTATGTTACAAGTGGCAATACCTGGTTGAACACTAATGAATAAAAGTATATTGGAAACATTGGAACATTGGAAAGGCTCGTGTTTGCACGCGTCATACTGAACTCTAATCACGGCCAGGCAGTGGCTGTTTGATAAGCAAATGGTCGCTACAGTAAATCTTTTGCAGTTCAACCTCCAGTAAATTCAGTTGCAGCCTGAAAGAAAAGTCTCATCATTCAGCGTGTGCAACACATATAAATAGTGAATAGAAGAGGACCAAGAACAGAACCCTGTGGCACACCCGACAGAAGATCAATGCAGAGATTACCGCACTTGATGCTTTCAGTTCTTTCTGAAATTGCAGAAGCAGCTTTGTTCTGAAAGGTTATATTTAGTCAAACACAGAGTCAAACTTCGACAGACCAATGAAGAGAAGCACAACATTGCTTTGTAGAAATGGCTAAAACTGTTTCCACTTCCACGGATGTTTTTTCCTTAAGTCGTTCACTAATCAGAGCCTCTCAAATCTTAGATGAGACAGAGTTTGGACGCTGCACTATCAGCGGAAATAACAATCCTGGAACTTCCTCCTCGTGTACGTCACTGCACTCACCACCATGCTACTTGACATTTCTGTCTTTACTGGCCTCCATCAGAGTAATTACTCCATTGATTACAAAACAGGTAAATAATAACGGCTTTATCTCGGGTAAAAAACTACGACCCAGCCCAGAGTCTCGCTGCAGGTCGGAGCAAACTTACTCCTGATGTGGTTTTCGGCGCAGTACATCATGTCGGCGGCGTGAATGAAGTTGTAGCCTGAACCTTTGAGGCAGAGCTCGATCTCGTTGTAACCCAGAACCACCTTCCCTCTGCGGATGAACACACAGTTAGTTCTTTGGTTCTGGTTCTCCACGGAGCAGTACGTGTCTCTGCCCGAGGCGTCTACCTGGTGTCGATGCCCAGAGGCGTGAAGTCCAGCTTGTGTTTGCTCTGGAAGAGGAGTGTCTTGGTGCGGATCTCCATGATGGACGGCTGCTGCAGCGGCGTGGCGATGGCGAACAGGGCCAGCTGCGGGTGGATCAGCGCGCCGTCCTCCGACATCTGGTTCTGGCCGTGCAGGAGCTTGAGGCGGCCACAGAAGCTCAGGGGCTGAGGATGGACACACAGGAGACAGCCATCACTCAGGGTGTCTACAGGTTTGACCAAGGTAAAAACAAGACTTTTTAATACCATTTTCAAACTAAATTTAAGACTAAAAAGGCCAGAGGCGATGTAAAACTCGCCGAAATAATGAAAAACAAGCCCAAATCATCCATTTTCTATGTTAAAACCCTAAATTATTAAATGCATAATACATTTCAAGCTTCACAACACCACTAAATAGCTCCAAACAAAGAATACAATTAAATTGAGTAGATTCAAGCAAATAGAATATCAGTGAGCTTATTGTGTAAGTTTCTACTTTTGTCTGCCATAATGGAAACTTTTGTTAATTTCTGCTAAATATTTTGTAAAAACCAGGAAAAGCAGCCCAAATATATATATTTTCAACCTAATTGGGCTGAAATTTGGCAAATTTGCCAACCTGGCAACACAGATTTAGAACCTCCGCAGGAGATTCTCCTCAAAACGATGGAATTAACTTTTTAATGATGACTGGATACATTCCCTCTAAAATTAAGACCATTGGATTGAGATTTAAGACAAATTACGACATTTAAAGGACTTATTTAGCAAAAAATTGAATTTAAGACCTTTAAAGGACCCGCGGCCACCCTGTCACTGCAGGCTGTACACCGCGGGTGGGAGCGCGGGTGTGTGTCGTGGTGAGGAGTGTGTGGTACCAGGAAGCCGGAGGAGTTGTCCAGCAGGCAGCGGAACCGGCAGCAGAAGTTTCTCTCCAGGAATGACGAGTTCTCCGGGGGGATGGCCTGCGGGTCGTACGCCACCACGTTGGTGCTGATCTCAGTGCTGTTTTGATCGCCTGCAGAGACCAGGATCGTGTTCGTGGTTATGACCTGATCAAGTTTTATATGTCAAAACATCTAAATACAAGCCACAACAACCAATAACAGAGAAATGGATGGACAAAGATCCGACGGGTCAACATGGACCGGTAAACTCAGCTTGTTGGGACGAGTCGGTAGAGATTACAGAGATGTGATTTAAAAAAAAAAAGAAAAGATGTTAATGTTGGTATCTATGAAGACAGAGAAATGCAGAACAAAATGACAAATGTGCAGAATGGATGAAGTAAAGATGTAGAAATCCTCCCAGAGGAGCATGCAGGTGAAGCAGTGACGTTCTGCTAAACAAATAGAACTAAGCAAGAAGGAGAAGAAGAAAAAGAGGCCCAAAATAACCAGAATGTGTGCTGTGTGAGGCGCGGCGGCGGTCCGGGGGACTCACTGGGACTCCCAGAGCCGTCGGAGTTGGGGTTGAGGGAGAAGTGGAGCTGGCGTCTGAAGATGGCCCGGTCGTCGGTGTGGATCAGCTCAAACACGCTCTGGTGGACCACGTCTGACTGGGGGGGAAACACACACCTGCATCAGCCCCATCTCAATCCTCATCTCCATCCTGCTGCTGCCACACGGCCTTGAAGCCGTTTGTATTGTGTTGCAGTGGTGGCTGATCAGTAGGGGGCCCCCATCAAATCAAGAGATGAAAAATAAATAATAAAGATGAAAAATAAAAAATAAAAATAAGTAAGATGCAAATAATTATTAAAGGAAGTATATTTATTTGGTTTATTTTATTTACTTCTGGAAGTACGGGGCGACGGTCAAACAGAATCCAACATTTGATAAGCACGTGACCTGAGGATCTTTTAATTGGTTTGAATTAGATTTGTGAAGGGACGTGGTCGTGTGTATTCCTGAAACTCAGTTATCAGCAACGAATCCACGATCAGTATCGTGACGTACGCATATGTCGTCTTTTATTGTGTTTTTTTTACATTCTCTTTTTATTATGGTTTTTATGGTTCACATGTACCTTATCCTGACAATTCACAATTGTCATACATTCGTCTATCGATTTTAAGGTTCTTTTACTAGTTTTTAAGTGTTTTAATGGTCTTGGGCCTTCATATTTGTCTGCACTACATTTACCCTATGGACCCTCGCGGACCCTGAGGTCCTCCGTTGCCTTTTAATGATACCAAAAGTTAGAACCAGGACACACGGGGGGGTTAATTCAGTTATTATGGCCCCCGATTGTGGAACAGCCTCCCGGAGAACCCCAGGAGAACCTCAGGAGAACCTCAGGAGAACCTCAGGAACCTCAGGAACCTCAGGGGAACATCAGGAACCTCAGGAAAACCTCAGGAGAACCTCAGGGGAACCTCAGGAGAACCTCAGGGGAACCTCAGGAGAACCTCAGGGGAACCTCAGGGGAACCTCAGGGCCGCAGAGACTGTTGATGTTTTTAAAGAAAGGCTCAAGACCCATCTCTTTCAGGCTTTTAACTGACTCATTTAACTCCTGGGGGGGGCATTAATACGTTTTATGTTTGTATTGGTTTTATGTAAAGCACTTTGTGCTGCATTTCTATGCATGAAAGGTGCTTTAGAAATAAAGTTTGATTTGATTCATCTCAAAAATTACAGTTGAGTCACATAGTAGTATATCTTTATACAAATATACAAAATAAAAATATAATAAAATAAAATAAAATAATTATACAAAGATGGAAAGGTCCTTCCACCATATTATAGGAAATAGAAACTAAATAAGAACTAAACTCCCTAGAACAGGGATGCTGGGGTGCACCCTTTATGCTACTACAAAACCTTTACAAGAGGTGTAAAAAGACAAAAGCAAAACAAAAGGGGAGAGAGGGACGTAAAACCAAGCTTTAGCTTTAGCATTGTTTTTTTTATCTAATGTTTTAGACATTCCCTGTCTTTTTTAGAAAATCAAACTGAACTACACAAACCAGATTTTGTTGATCAAATATCCGAAAGAAAGGAACGCTATCTTTTAAAATAATATAAACTACAAACAGAACAATGGAAATGTTAATGTTTTTATTTTCTCCAATGTGTTAAATATACTGAGCCCAAACCAGGAAGAAAAGAACAATACAAAATAACAGTGGACTTGTGGAAACGTTAAACCCCTACTTTATAACTGAACTGCTTCACTAAAACTTATGACCAATAAGTCATTGTTGGATGGTTACATTTTTCAACATTAAAAAGGACCAAAATATTATTTTCTACCTTTCTTTTTTCCCCATTGTACCAAGCTTGTACCTAACCGTGACTTCTGTGAACCGTGACACCCCGTTGTATGCCAAGGTAAATTGCGCTGCCCCAAAAAATGTTTAGTACCAGCCGCCGCTGGTTGCAACTGTCACTGTGTTACAGTGACAGTTTCACTCCAGGAGCGCCGGCGGCGCCGGTCACGCACGTCCTCCCTGCGTTGGAGCTTTGGACTGGAAACGCAGCTGAAGCGTCACAATAACATCTGGGGCTGACACACGGGGGTAAAAGCCCTTCCAGCTGCCCGGCGGGGTGATCAAAGCCTCCCATACCGGAGTCCTCCAGCCCCGCCGAGGCTCCGGAGCAGCTTTTGTTTGGTGTCTCTGCTCCATGAAAGCACTTCGTTCAGTAATTAACCTCCACAGCTGCTCAGCTCCGGGTCTGACGGCCGCCCCGCGCGTGTGAGCGTGCACGTGAGAGAGGTGTTTACCTCGTGTACTCCACAGGCTATTTTGGTTTTTTCCATGTATTATTTTCCTTTTTCCCCAGACTGCAGACATCTTTCACTCCAGTTCAAACGGATGTGTTTACAAGTCAAGAGTTTACCGCCGACACAGTTGTGTACACACACACATGCCTCCTACTTCTCCCCTCTGTGGGGTTGCTGGTGGCCTGGGTTCCGGGTTCTTCCTTGTCGGCCTCTGGTCTCGCGGGTGGCGGGGTTGCTCCCCTCCCTCCCCCACTATAGATACACTTCAGGTGGAGCTTTGTTTGGTTTATCACACACACACACACACACACACACACACACACACACACACACACACACACACACACACACACACACACACACACACACACACACACACACACACACACACACACACACACACACACACACACACACACACACACACACACACACAGCTTGTGTCACATGATCAGCTTGACTCTGAGCCCTTTTTGTTCGACTACGGTAAAAAACTCTGCTTTCAACCGCCAGCTTAGTTCATCTCAGTTTACAAGAGACACTAAAAATCTGTAACTTTCTCTCACAGACAAAATTGATTTATTACATTTAATCTGACGTGGAAAAGCATGGTCAGTGAATAATTGCCGGGGTTAATAGGAACCATGGGATCCTCATGCATCATGAATCTTAAACCATTTTCACAAAGCAGAGTTTTCTCGGAGGATGTCGTGTATCTCCAACCACAGCTGAAGATTGGGGGATTAAACAGGGAGAAGTCCCCTCCTTAAAGTGGCTTTCGTCAACAAAAATTATGACTAAATATCATCGTCATCGGACCTTTATCATCTGAGGAAAACGAGACAAGACGCAACGAAAATGCTGGTCATGTGAGGATAACGATAATTAAATATATAATGCAATATCGTAGAGGAATAAAAACGGGGCTAAAATGTAGATTACAAAATAAAAACTGCTAAAATGTTTCTTCATTTTCGTTGATCAAAACGAGACAAAATGTTCTACCAAAGATCCTTAATGTCCATGTTTTCAGTAGTTTCCTCTGGTTTAATGTCCACGTTTTCAGTAGTTTCCTCTGGTTTAATGTCCATGTTTTCAGTAGTTTCCTCTGGTTTAATGTCCATGTTTTCAGTAGTTTCTCTGGTTTAATGTCCATGTTTTCAGTAGTTTCTCTGGTTTAATGTCCATGTTTTCAGTAGTTTCTCTGGTTTAATGTCCATGTTTTCAGTAGTTTCTCTGGTTTAATGTCCATGTTTTCAGTAGTTTCTCTGGTTTAATATCCATGTTTTCAGTAGTTTCTCTGGTTTAATGTCCATGTTTTCAGTAGTTTCTCTGGTTTAATGTCCATGTTTTCAGTAGTTTTCTCTGGTTTAATGTCCATGTTTTCAGTAGTTTCTCTGGTTTAATATCCATGTTTTCAGTAGTTTCTCTGGTTTAATGTCCATGTTTTCAGTAGTTTCTCTGGTTTAATGTCCATGTTTTCAGTAGTTTCTCTGGTTTAATGTCCATGTTTTCAGTAGTTTCTCTGGTTTAATGTCCATGTTTTCAGTAGTTTCTCTGGTTTAATGTCCATGTTTTCAGTAGTTTCTCTGGTTTAATGTCCATGTTTTCAGTAGTTTCTCTGGTTTAATGTCCATGTTTTCAGTAGTTTCTCTGGTTTGATGTCCATGTTTTCAGTAGTTTCTCTGGTTTAGTTCTGCTGGGTGACGTTAGTCCTCAATCCTAGTCGCTGCAGCGGGGAATCAAATCCAGAAGATGCAGCTGCAGGTTAGAGGCTGATGCCGTTAACGCAGAGCTCTAGGTTCACGTCCATTAAAAACAAAGTTACATAGAGAAACGCGGGGATCTGCTCTGAGGCTGGGGGAAGAAGAAGAGACCATAATAATAAGATTATGGTTCTGCGCAGCAATGCAGGGCGCACGCCGCTGCCGTGACGCCGCTGCCGTGAATCCTTCGGACTTCGGACCGCTAGGGGGGGCGATCTTTTCCTGAATGGTTTATCTGACTTTTCCGGTCACAGTGAATCAAAGAGATAAGTCAAAGACAAATAAATCACACACACACGGAGAAAACAGCGCTGAAAGTTCATGACTGCTTCACGAACCGAAAACCGGAAATGCGTTGCTACCAAGCGAACCAATCACAGCCCTCTCCGTCTGCGTTGGTCTGCGTCGCCTCCACGCGTAGTTACAATTTGTGGGAGGTGCGAGTCAGGCACGGCGTGGCGTGCGGCGCGGCGCGGGGTGCGCGACGCGGCGCAACCTGTGGCGTACGCTTGGCGTCGATTTGTTGCAGAGCCATAATCCAGCTTTAAAACTAGACTAAAATGGTCCTGGACAATTCTTTTTTTTTATGATTAAACTTTTTTTATTAATTTTCCATCACTCGATCAAGCACTTCACATGTCCATAATATGGCCGTTTACAGCAATACAAAACCAAGCTGTGAACACGAGAAAAGAAAAGACAAAGAAAAAAAAACAAAAAAAACAGAAAACAAAGAAAATGCACATTCCTCTTGACACCATATGCAACACCGCATTTTCCTCCCACCACATTGCATTTCACATTCATCTACCACCCATTATTTGATAATACACATACCTCAGGGATATGACACAAAGATTTCAATTATTATGGCTAACCTCTCCACTCATCATTTCCAGATAGGGCTCCCAGACTTTTCTGAACACACTTATACTGTTGTTAACTCTGTGAATAAGCTGCTCAAATGAAGCTATTTTAGCCAGCTCATCTCTCCATTCCTTAAAACTGACCTTCTCTCTTGACTTCCAATGCCTAAGTACTATCCTGCTTCCTGTTAAAAGGGCCAGTTTCACCCAAGAACACTTATGTGCAGACAAGTTAGCTTCTGTTGGTATGATGCCTAATACACATAGTGCTGGATCCTCCGTGAGTTCTGTTCCCAATATATTGTTTTTTTTTTTTGTTTTTTTTTCCCTTGTCTGTACACATATTAATGATTGATACCATGACGGTAGCAAACCAAAAGCATATATAAGTGCATTATTACTATAATTAATATATATACATATATACGCATACATATGCGTACACATACATAAATATACACATACAAACCCAGTGTTTTTTTTTTTTTTTTTTTGTGGGGGGGAGGTGGGGGGGGGGGGGGGGACGACATCCACTGCCAATCCAGGAAGCAGGAACACACGGAAACACACGTCAGGCACTGGAAATCTGCAACAAAAAACCACAAACAAAGCACGAAACCGGCACGGAGCCAACCAAAACAACAACAGCAATCGACCTAAATCTTGAGATCTGATCGCAGTCTGAGCTAAGCTACCGCTACCACTACCTAACCCCAAAAACTAGAGAGCCAGCATGCAGGTGAACAAGCCAGTGTGTATGTCTATGTGTGTGTGTGTGTGTATGTATATGATCATGCGTGTGTGTGTGTGTGTGTGTGTGTGTGTGTGTGTGTGTGTGTGTGTGTGTGTGTGTGTGTGTGTGTGTGTGTGTGTGTGTGTGTATGTTTGTGTGGCTGTGTATGTTTGTGTATATGCATGCGACTAAGTGGCTGTGTGTGTGTGTGTGTGTGTGTGTAATAAATCAAACAAAGCTCTACCTGAAGTGTATCTATAGTGGGGGAGGGGGGGGAGCAACCCCGCCACCCGCGAGACCAGAGGCTGACACGGAAGAGCCCGGAACCCAGGCCACCGGCAACCCCACAGAGGGGAGAAGCAGGAGGGAGGCAACCCACCGCCTGCGAGGCCCCCCCCCCCCGGCGGCGGCCGAGGGGGTCCGCGGACGGGGCCCCCACGGCGCGGGAAGAAGCAGCCAGGGATCCCGCTGCGGCGGACCGCGACCCAGGCTATCCCCGGCCACCCAGTCCGGGCCGGACACGCGGCCAGGAGGCCCTCACCCTTCAGGCCAACGACCCCCACCCGGCAGGGGGCCAGCCTGCCCGGAGAGACAGAGCCGCCCCGGCCGCCGACGCGGGCAGGCGCACCCGCCCCCCACGACCAGAGGGGCGCCCCGCCGCAGAGGCAGCGGGGGGCAACGGAGACGGGCCCGGAGAGAGGGAACCCCCCAACAGGGCGACACCCGTGCAGACCCAGGCATCCCATTCATTCATCCATTCACCTATCCGATATCTATACTAATAATAATATGATATACTATACATAATAATAATACTAATAATAATAATAATAATAATAATAATACTAATAATAATAATAATAACCATCTTTGTATATAATACAATACAATATATTGTTAATACACTTAACAACCGCTGACCAAATGTCCTGTACCATTTCACATTCATACAACATGTGGATCAATGTACCCCTCCCCTTGTCACACCTCCAACACTTGTCGTCCTCCCTTAGTCCCAGCCTTGACATCTTTGCTGGTGTCCAGTAATTTCTATTTATTACTCTGAAATTAATTAGGCGTGTTTGCATGTCCCGGGCTGTGGAATACCACGATTGTATTGTCTTCCTCCAGCTATCCCCTTGAATAGTTGTTCCCAAATCTTTTTCCCAAGCCAGTTTGACACCCACATAATTTGGTAGTTGATATTCTCTAAACTTATTATAAAACCTGGATGTCCCTCCTTTAAGCTTCCAGCTCGATCGCCACACCTCCTGAATATCAGTGACAGGGGCAACATGTTTCTTCCTATCTGCTGTTGTTATGCAACTCCTAATTTGCAGATATTTCCAGAAATCCATCCCAGGTATGTCATATTTGGACACCAGCTGCTCGAAGGAGAGTAAGTGTTTCCCATCGAACAGGTCTTCCATTAGCATTACTCCTGCTCTCACCCAATTTTCCCACATGATAGACTTCTTATTAATTTTCCATGACTTATTATACCATATTGATGACCCCTTGGTATAATGGGGATTCGAGTTACAAATCTGATGAGCTCTTCTCCAACTATCTCTAGCAAATGCCAGCACAGGATTTCTATAAGGTATCTCCCCTCCTGTCTGAGTAAGAAAAGCTTGCATTGAGCAGGGCCCCACTAGCTCTTTTTCCATTGCTACCCATGCAGGAGCGCAGGCACCTGACATATTTGATTTAGACAACTGACTTAGTGAGAATGCATAATGATACCAATCAATCCTTGGACACCCAAGTCCCCCCTCCCCCACTGATGCATACAGTTTCTTCTTATTAAAAGAGGGTTTCTTGCCTGCCCATAGAAAACTACTTATGGCTCTGTTAAATCTAGCAAGAAGTGGGGGCGGAAACTCCAGAGGTAGCATATATGTTACATAATTCATCTGTGGTACTATAATCATCTTTATGATATTTATCCTACCTATCAGTGACAGACCCAATTTAGCCCAATTTAATAAGTGACTTTCAATTTTTTGGATAAGGGGCAGCAGATTCACGTTCATTATGTTTTCCAATCCAGGCGTAATCATAATACCCAGATAAACCAGCCCGGTTGGAAGCCACTTAAATCGCCAGTTACTTCGAATACTCGGGGGGCATAATTTAGACAAGGGCATGGCTTCGGATTTAGACCAATTGATCTTATAGCCTGATATACGCAAGAAAGAGCCGATCAATGACAAAACCTTTGGAACTGCAGTTTCTGGGTTATTTGATAACCACAACACGTCATCCGCATAGAAAAGCAATTTGTGTTCTTTCTGTCCTGAAACTATGCCTTCGATATTGATATGACCCCTGATGGCTGCTGCTAGTGGCTCCAGGGCCAGGGCGAAGATCAGAGGGGACAGGGGGCAGCCCTGCCTGGTCCCACGTAAAAGATTAAAAGGAGTAGAAATATTCCCATTTGTGAGGACAGATGCTCTTGGATATCTATATAACAGCTTTACCCATTTAACATATGAACTACCTATCCCAAACCGTTCCAGTATTGCAAACAGATACTCCCACTCCACTCTATCATACGCTTTCTGTGCATCCAGAGAGAAAGCCACCACAGGTTCTGCACTATTTCTTGTTTGCCATGTGAGATGCAGCAATCTACGTAAGTTATCTGCTGATGTCCGGCCCTTGATAAATCCTACCTGATCTGGGTGGATCAGTGTTGGCAGGTACCTCTCTAGCCTTGTTGCTAAGATCTTGGCCAAGATCTTTGCATCCACGTTTATCAAGGACACTGGTCTATAACTCCCACACATTTGTGGGTCTTTACCCTTTTTATGAATGAGCGTTATTATTGCATCCCGCATACTTTCTGGTAGACTTCCTCTCTGGAACGCATCCTGAAATACGGTGAGAAGCCCTGGAGCCAGCAGATCTGAGAACGTCTTATATAGATCTGTGGGGAACCCATCACCCCCCGGAGACCTCCCAGCAGCAAGGGCTTTAATGGCTTGGTGGACCTCTCCTGAGGTGATGGGTCCCCCCAGCTCCTCCCCAACTGGCCCAGACAACTCTGGCAGATCGGTGCCAGACAGAAAATCTTGGAATTCTCCAATATTCCATGTGTCCTGTGACGTATATAATTTCTGGTAGAACAATTTAAAAATGTTATTAATCTCCATGTTATCCGTTACAGTCGGAATCAAGGTTTGTGTTTGCTGCTGTTTCACCCTCTGAGCCAATAACCTCCCTGCTCTTTCTCCCTGTTCGTAATATTTCTGTCTGCACCTAAACAATGAGAATTCTGCCCTTTTCTGCATGATGCTTTTTAATTCAAATTTTGCCTTACTCAGTTTAGCGAATACCGTTTGGTCCCTACCGTCCGCATATTCATTTTCCAGGTCTCTTATCTGAACTTCTAATTTAGACAGTTCGTCCGCTGCCTGCTTTTTAAGATAGGAGGAATGCTGTATCAATCTACCCCTTAAATATGCCTTAAAAGCGTCCCAGACCACCCCCTTGTTATTCACCGTCCCTTCATTAATTTCCCAATATTCTAATATTTGCTGTCTGATAAAATCACAAGAACGTTCATTTTGGAGCTGTGATATATTAAATCTCCAGCGTGTGGCGCGCTTCTCATTCTCAGTCTTAAATCGCAAGGTCAAATCTACCGGACCATGGTCAGTAATCACAATATTTCCAATAGAGGTCTGTTCTACTATCGACACTAGTTGCTTCGACACCAAAAAATAATTGATCCTAGAATATGACGAATGTGGGTTGGAAAAGAAGGTATAGCCCCTCTCCTGGGGATGCAGAAGCCTCCACACGTCCACCAGACCAAGTTCTTCTGAAATTGAATCAATAGCTATTTGGGATTTTGGAATAGGCCTAGATCTATCTGCATTACCCGATCTATCTAATACATTGTCCCTCACTTGATTAAAGTCACCTCCAACTATTACATCAGTATTCTCCATATTCCGTATTATTTTGTTTAAGTCAAAGAAGAACTCTGGCGAGTCTACATTGGGGGCATATATATTTACCAAGGAGCATCTTTTCCCCATTAACTCAATATCAAGCGCTACCCATCTCCCCTCAGTGTCATTTTTCTGTTCATATACCTTTGTGATTATATTTTTACGTATCAAAATAATAACGCCTCGTTTACTGGAGGAGAATGTGCTGTAGAAAATCTGACCCACCCAGTCCCTCTGTAATTTTTGGGATTCTGTCGGGTCCAAATGTGTTTTAAATACATCAAGAGTTTCCTTCTTTTAATGGCAAGGTTAGCCCCCTTTACATTCCAGGTAACTATTTTAAGTGTCCCTGTCATAGTGATAGTTCAGTTGTATTACATGCCCCACGCCCTGCTCTGATGTCACTATGGGCCCGATTTACTAAGATCCTAAATAAAGAGTACCGGTACTAAATTGGGTGTGCACTGAAAAAGTTTGCGCGTGCTGTTTGCGTGTGTTTTGCGGGTGATCAACTAAGATTGCGTGCGCAATTGATAACAGGTGCAAACTGCAGTATTTAAATGAGGTGTTGCGCGCGTCTTAGGGTTTGCGAGCGCAAACTTTGCATGGAGAGTCTGGATGAATCCGTGTATCATTCGTTCTTTCCATTTTCAATTGCCAATCAAAAACCAAAACATGAAAAAGTGACTGGTTATGTTGTTATTATTTTTTTTATTATAACACAAAAAAACGGAAAAACGGCTGGTTTTTCATATTTCAATTTTAGGCACAGATCAAAAATACGAAATCGAAAAACGGGCCACAGGACTGAATTTGATTTTAATATTGAATTGGTCGGGTTTACGTGACCCCGCGGTGCTCGGCATGATCTGAGGAGAAAAAGACAATCAGACGCAGAGCTGGAGAGCGCTTTGATTCAATCTATTTATGAGTTAAGTTTTTATTCAGATGTCCACAGTATATTGCAAATATTATATATTATATAGCAAACACTGACAGTAAATGTGTGACAGACGGGACCATCATATGGCAAGAAGAGAAGAGAAGTGTTCAGTTGTGCTATGTATTGTGGAGCACGACCCAGCATAAGTTTTTCACAATGCATGTACTTGTACATTCTGTGTGACAAATAAACACCTTGAACCTTGAACCTTGAACAGCGCACAGAGCGCACACTAAAGGCTACGCCGTCGGTTTAACGCAGAACCATAATTCAGGCGAAGCTGCAGTCTGTCTGCGCTGATCACAGACACAGCGGGTCGGAGCGGATTTGGTCATGATGTTTAACCTGTGTTTTGTGATTAATAAGCACGGGTTTTAATTAAATGTAATTTACGAAGGATGATTTCACGTTCAATAAGATAAGTAATCAATAAAATACAAAGGTTTGGCACAAAGGCTTGGCCTGCTTGTGGGCGAGTGGAGGGGGGCACAATAAGAGAAGGTGGCAAGATATAAGGCGAAGAACTAAAGAAAAAGTGGCCTTTAATAAAACTTGTGCAACCATTTTTAAAATAGCATGCAGCAAAATAAAGACTCTCTCTCTGCGTATTCTTTGATTTTGGATGTCGCCTCCTTGCCACAATAACAGCAGCAGCAGATTAGCACCTTCCTTTCGAACATATTAAATACAGACGCAATCACAATACGCGCAATTACTTTCAGGCTTGGTAAATCTCATTGCGCGTGGTAAATGGACCAATTTGCATCTTCCCCTCCCAGTATTTAGCGCTCTCTGGCGGTTACGCCCCATATTGATTATTCATCAGGGCAAAAGTACTAAATGGATTGCGTGTGCTATTCTGCGCATTTCAGAGACGCAGTCGTCTTTGCACGCCGTTAGTAGATCAGCTCGCACATTGGTTTGCGGGTGCTGTCAAGTTTGCACAGGTTTTTACGCACGCAAACCTTTAGTAAATCAGGCCCTATGTGTATTCAAATATTCAGAGAGATGTTCTATGCTTGTCATAAGAGTGGTCTGCGGTGTCACCATACTATCCAGCCAACCAGAATGTGCTAAACTATTGAAAACAAGAAATAATAAGAAAACTGTCAGAAAAAACACATTCGTTACCAACCCCTGGCAACAAAGACCATCCAACAGGTCCTGGTCAGCTGCCATCCTCAACTTTTGATAACGAAAAGAAAACAACCTACTATAATAGGTCCGTGGGACTAAAAGTGCCCGGCTGCCAAACACCCCACCCCCCCTCGTGTCCAATTCTCTTATTACCCTTCTATTTGTGCATATCAGACTGTAACTAATAATCTATTGTAACTGGGCCCCTTTAATAGCAACCTCAGTGCAAGTCTATACCCATTGTACAAACCTAGAAAAAGTCAGACCAGCCACTCCAAGTTCCCCTCCCCTCCCCAGACAATTCACAATTATACATCCACCCACTGCCAGTACACACAAATATAGTAATCCGCCTGAGATGTTCAGTCCTCAACATTGAGATTATTGACCACTAGTGCGGTCTTTTCTGTCCCAATCCCCAGATAATCAGGCAGTCTGCACCCCCGTTTTGACTATAACCTCAATAACATATTTACAAAACATATATGAATTATGTTGTAGTGAAATTATAATGACTCCCATTGCCATAATAGTCCCGTAGGAGCAATATTGTCTCTAATTAACAAAAAAGCAAAAAGGTAATATGAATGCTCATGAACGGTTAATTGAAATTACAGATAATATGTCTTACATCCTTCATATAGAGTGCTAGTGGCTCCTCATCTCTGGTTTCTATTTCTGGTAACACGAAGTCCAAGTCCCAAGGGGTTGCGTGATGCTCTGTCGCCCCCTGGTGGCTGATCCTCAGCAGATGCAGAGTGGAGATGAAAGCCTGCGCCTCTGCGGGGGTCTTGAAGAAGTGGCTCTTGTTGTTCACCGATATCTTCAGTATATCCGGGTACAACACGGCATATGATACACCTTCCATCAGTCGAAGTTGGCGTTTAGCTTCGTCATATTTTTTGCGCTTCTGCACCGTTTCTCTAGACAGGTCCTGTCTGAAGTAAATGCGCTGGCCCCGCCACTCCACGTTGCCCTTCTCCCTCGCCGCTCTCAGCACCGCCTCTCTCGCCCCGAACCGGAGGAACTTGACCAAGATGTGGCGGCTATATCTTGCTTCAGGATTTGGCTTGGGGCCACATCTGTGAGCCCGCTCCATCTCAAAGCCCCCGCCAATGTCCAAGCCCCTCCTCCAGCAATGTACCCACAAACTCCTCCATATTTCTCTTCTCAGAGTCCTCCAAAACACCAACAATACGAACATTATTACGGCGCCCCGCGTCTTCCAGATATGTCACCCGTTCCTGAAGCTGCGTCATAGTTTTATCCACTCGAGTTACCTTTTCCTCTCTCGTGTTACATCCATCTTCTAGCGCAGAAATGCGGGTTTCAGCCTCCGTAATTCGGCCCCCGAGCCGCTGTACCTTCGTCTGGAGAGACTCGAGGCTCCCTTTCATTCCTCCGATGTCGGTTGCGATTCCCTGCAGCATGGACTTTATGCTGGCTAGCTCCGTGGCTGTATCACACCGGGCCTCGTCCGTTGCTGTCAGCTCCTTTTCATCCTTCTTCTTCCCCCGCGTGCTTTGTCTTGTTTGGTCTCCTGGCATGTTGTCTATTTGTTCTTATCACTATTAGACTTATATTCGAGCACTATCTCATTTTTAGAGGGGTGTAATGTGTTTGGCTCTGCGGAGCTCCTCACTTCGCAGCCATTCCGGACGGCGTCCCACGTGACTCAGCGGTCCTGGACAATTCTGACTAAAACTAGACTAAAATGCTCAGACTTTTAGTCGACTAAAACTTGACACGACTAAAAGGAGAATGAACATGACTGAAACTAATAAAACTAAAATGATAGCTTGACCAAAGGACTAGACTAAAACTAAAATTGAAACAGGCTGATAAAAACAACACTCCACCTCCTGCTCCACCCCTCCATCACTCATCCTCAACTCTGCGCCTCTCGTCAGAGATGCAGCAGCCGCGGTCCTGATGTGGGTTTTCTCTGCAGAAACACGAGGGCAGGTGATGATGGAGCTGGATGCAGCCGCAGCCGACCCCACCCTCCACCACCACACCGCCCTCTCATCACTGACAGTCAAACTCTCAGACTGGGACGTAACTCATCCTGTCAGCAGAGTCTCGGATGAAAACCGAGCAGAAACGATTTCCAGCAAAGCAAACAGAAGTAAAACCCGCGACGGTTCCTGGTGTGAACTCCAGCGCAAACACAGCTGGGCCCGGCCCGCTGAACACGGCGCCATCTGCTTCAGATTACTGAAAACATGTGACGGAGGCGTGTGTTGACTCGGAGGATAAGATCCGTTCGCTTCTGACGCCGCGGCATTACTTCCACACGGATCTGTGGCACTGCACCGGCGGCCCTCTGATCTTACCTGGTGGAAGCCCAGGAAGTCCTGGATGGTGGGCGACGTGTAGAAGATGTAGCCTTCGGCGGTGACCACCAGCACGAAGCCGTTCAGCGCCTGCAGAACAGACAACACATGTCTCCGGCTGCTTCCTTAAACCACTTCATCACGTGGCTGTAGCAGATGATCTCACCTGGAGCAGCAGTTCCCCCTCCGAGAAGCTGACGCCATCGATGGAGGTGGAGAGTGGAGGGGCGGAGGCGGGCGGAACGGCTGCACCTCCGAACAGCAGGCTGCGCTCGCCGGTCCAGCCGGATCCGGTCTGGCCGGCCTTCAGGGCAGCTGCGGGGAGACGAGACACAGACTAAAGACACAAGGCTTCAAGACTCCCGTCTGGGAGGGAAACTGAGTCGTGCATCTCGGGCGGAGCTCCGCCGACGGCGCTGAACCAGCAGCGGCGAGGGCGCAAGAAGGAGAGCCGCTCATCTCTGCTCCTATCAGGGTGGAGCTGCCTGATGCTTCCCTTAACCCTCCCTCCTCTTCATCAGCAGCTCTTATCACCGGGAGAGCAGGGAACCGGCCCCATCACTGTTACACATCCTGTCAGAGAGGAAGCAGGTGGTCTCCAGTGAGAGGCCGCTTTCAGGGGACGATGGACGCGCTGATAGAGCAGGATGGAGGACAGATGCAGCTGAAATCTGATCAACCATCAGCATGATCCAGGCTGGATCTGAGCAAACACCCCCAGGATGCTTTGTTGGGATTTTTTGAACCCTCAAATTAAGCCCCACCCTCGTAAACTCGAGGGGGCACAAAATCACCTGCTGTTTGGCCTCACAGACTGATGACAGCGTCGAGGGCGGGGGGTTGGGTTACCTCTAAATACAATCTTTACAGGATTTAAGAAGGCGGGTTTTAGCCACATGAACAAAAACACCACTTTAACAGAATAGCAATGGGGAAAGACATCAGCGCCGCTCTTAGAGAAGCAACAGTTGATGCGCAAAGTCATCAACAGTATGTGAATACTTTAAATTTAGTCCCAAAGTACTTTTGGACTTGATACCAGACCAGCACAAAAGCCATGTTGGAGCACAAGATCAAATTATGGTATACGTCAGCTCCTACATTTGATGTTTTCTGGTCATAAATGTGTTTACCGCCATGAAAAACGTGTTTTGTTTTTTTTTAAACGCGGTGCGTCCGAAATGCCATACTAAACAGTAAATACTCAAAAAGTATACTTAAGTTCGGCACACTTTTGAGTAAATATCAGTAGTCTGCATTAATTCAGACGTACTACTCAGAGCGCACACGTCACTTCCTGCCATTGGGAGGGGGAGTTGTTACCATGGTAACAACTCCTGTAACCGCAGCAGTAGCAGCTGTTACCATGGTAACAGCAGCAGCAGCTCCGCTGTATATATGTGTGTATATATATATATATATATATATATATATATATATATATATATATATATATATATATATATATATATATATATATGTGTGTGTGTGTGTGTGTGTGTGTGTGTGTGTGTGTGTGTGTGTATATATATATATATATATATATATATATATATATATATATATATATATATATATATATATATATGTGTATATATGTATATATATATATATGTGTGTATACCTGAATAGCATAACCAGTAGTGTGACTACCTGCAGAACGTATTTTAGCATGAAAGCCTGCATTTTTAACGTACATCAAGCATCCTGTATCATAGCTACATGTCTGCCGTTTGTAACAAAGCAAACCGCGTGAAACTCGGTTGAAAATTAAGTGAATTATTATTATTATTATTATTATTATTATGTATAGTATATCTTATTATTAGTATAGGTATCGGATAGGTGAATGGATGAATGAATGGGATGCCTGGGTCTGGGGCCCTCCGTTGTCGGGCCCACGCGGGTGTCGTCCTGTTGGGGGGTTCCCTCTCTCTGGGCCCGTCTCCGGTCCCCCCCGCTGCCTCTGCGGCGGAGCGCCCCTCTGGTCTTGGAGGGCCACTTTCGTGGGGGCGGGTGCACCTGCCCGCGTCGGCTGCCGGGGCGGCTCTGTCTCTCCGGGCAGGCTGGCCCCCTGCCGGGTGGGGGTCGTTGGCCTGGAGGGTGAGGGCCTCCTGGCCACGTGTCCGGCCCGGACCGGGTGGCCGGGGATTGCCAGGGTCGCGGTCCGCCGCGGGATCTCTGGCTGCTTCTTCCCGCCGCCGCCGGGGGGGGGCCTCGCAGGCGGTGGGTTGCCTGCCTCCTACTTCTCCCCTCTGTGGGGTTGCTGGTGGCCTGGGTTCCGGGTTCTTCCTTGTCGGCCTCTGGTCTCGCGGGTGGCGGGGTTGCTCCCCCCCTCCCTCCCCCACTATAGATACACTTCAGGTGGAGCTTTGTTTGGTTTATTACACACACACACACACATACACACACACACACACACACACGCACACACACGCACACAGCTACATAGACATATACACACTCACGCACACCACACACAGACATAGCCACAAAGACATGTACACACGCATGCACACATACACATACACATACACACACACACACACACACACATATAGCCACTCAGTCACATACATATACACACACATACACAGCCACACAAACACATACATACACACACGCACATAGCCACAAAGACATGTACACACACACGCACGCACACACATATACACACACACACACACACACACACACACACACACACACACACACACACACACATGATCATATACATACACGCATACACACACATAGACATACACACTGGCTTGTTCACCTGCATGCTTGCTCTGTAGTCTTTGGGGTTAGGTAGCGGTAGCTTAGCTCAGACTGCGATCAGATCTCAAGATTTTGGTCGATTGCTGTTCGTGTGTCGGTCGGCTCCGTACCGGTTTCGTGTTTTGTTTGTTTTTTTTGTTGCAGATTTTCAGTGCTTGACGTGTCTCTCCGTGTGTTCCTGCTTCCTGGATTTGCAGTGGATGTCGTCATCCCCCCCCCCCAAAAAAACAAAAAAAATCACTGGGTTTGTATGTGTATATTTATGTATGTGTATGCATATGTATGCGTATATATATGTATATATATTAAATATAGTAATAATGCACATATATATGCCTTTGGTTTCTACCGTCATGGTATCAATCATCAATATGTGTGCAGACAAGGTAAAAAAAAAAAAAAAAAGAAAATGAAGTGAGTTATAGTTATTTTACTTATGCAGACACCTCCTTCCTCAATAGAAGTGAACGGACTGGAGTCAAAGCGAGACCGATCCAAGATGGCGGCCAGGCCCAACGTTCTCAGACAGTCAACGAGGCGTCTATGTATAAATGTCTATGAGGTAGACTGGTCCGATGCAGCATTGCATTCTGGGATATAGTAGGCGAGGTAGACTGGTCTGATGCATGCTGCGGATTTTTTCCAAATCAGTAAAACATCCGGGTATTTTTCGCACACTGCAGATTTTGCTTCTGTTCACATACAGCATACTACTTACTACATTTTGGCTAAATCAGTACGTACTAGTAGTACAGCATGCAATTTCAGAAATGGACACATACTGTTTTTGCATACTCATTAGGGTGGAAGTATGGAATTTCGGATGCAGCCAGTTAGCAGAAGCTAAAGTGCCACCGGAAAATGATTCCTACCGAAAACAACTTGTTCCATCCACCATAAAAAGGTTCCTTTCATGGTTAGACTTTATGTCATAAAAATATGTAATTTAGTGTGAAACAGTGCCCTGTTTCATCCAAATATGTTATTTTTAACATATTATTTTTTAACACATTTGGATATGTGGTGCATTGGTTTTGCAGTGCATTTTTTAAATCTTTTGTAATTTTGTATAGGAGATTTTTGTTGGACTGTTGGAGTAAACATGCTGGCCCTTTTTATTTTTATTTTGCTGTGCAAACCTGTTGTTTAATAAACTATATTATTATATTAATTTGATACATTATGGTTTTTATTAATTGAACCACGGAAAAAATCATTAGAATAATAGTCCAATTACTCGTTAGATTAGTCGAATAACCGATAAAATAATCGCCCATTGATCGTTTTAAAACATCATTTACCCCCAGCACTACCGTATTTTCGCGACCATAAGGCGCAACTTTTTTTTTTTTTTTTTTTTTTTTAAATGTGCCGGGCGCCTTAAGAAACGGTGCGCCGTGTCTATTACCTGAATTACGGTAATGTAAGGCCGGCCACCATGTGAATGGTAAAAAGAGAAGGGGGCGGGGGAAGCCCCGGTGAGTTGCGACGTGAATGAGACTCCACTGAGCTGATTAATGCGAAACAGATGATGAAAACGTTTAAGGATTTGCTTGATGTGTAAAGTGAAATAAAATACAATCAAACTAAGTTTTGCTTCCGCTCTATTTAAATAAGCACACTTGTTCTGCAGCGCGCGTGTGTTTTGCATGTCGGGAACCGAGGAAGCACCTGCCGTGGGTTTGCGGGTCCGATCGCCGGTTCCCCGGGGCAGATCCGGCTAAAATTCCAGTGCTCTTTCCCCGGGAGCCCCTACAACAGTGCAGGCGGGCTCCTCCGGTCCCGGCTGGTCGGAACCGTCCACGTTCCCCGGTTAAAGCAGCGGCTGGAGCAGCGCGGTGATCGGCGCTGCTGCAGCCGACTTCCTGGTTCCCCAAGCGGGGTCCGATGACCTGGTTCCCGGCCGCTTTGCGAGCAGAGATTTCAGGGGTCTGTCCCAGGTCGGATCAACTTCAACCTGCGAGATTTTCAGGCAAATCTGTCGGTTTGATCTCCAGTAACCAAGATGCAGAGGATGCGCTCAGGAGCCGCCAGGCTCCCGCCGCGGGTTTGCCGGGCCAGGGCGCACCATCCCCGGGGCAGATCCGGCCGAAATGCCGCTGGTCTTTCCCCGGGAGCCCCTGCTCCCATACAGGTGGATGGCTTCGGTGTCGGCCGGTCCGAACAGGTCACATTCCCGGTTAAAGCCGCTGTGACGCGCGCTGCTCCACCCCGCTGGGGAGAGACGGGCTCTGCGCGGTGGAGGATCCGCACAACGGGGTATGAAAAGTTTATTTACTGTTGTGCAGAAAGTGACTGACACCGAGGAAATTCGGACTGGCGCAGCTGAATTAGCGGAGCTCTTTAATGCAGAAACAGAGGTTTTGCTCCCGCTCTATTTTTTGAATAAGCGCTTGTGTGCTTGTGTGTGCGTTCTGCATGTGTGTGCGTTCTGCAGCGGGTGTGTGTGTTTTCCGGCCGGCGTGTTTTGCGGCACGCGTGTGTGCAGCTCTGCTCTGTAGACTGCGCCTTTTGGGTCGGTGCGCCATATGTATGTTTTAAATCTAAAAATGACACACAAAAATGAGGGTGCGCCTTTCCACACGGTGCGCCGAATGGTCGCGAAAATACGGTACATGAAATATTCAGAGAAGGACAAAAGAAAGTCCAAGTTAAATGTTACAATCCGGTAACGTTTGTCTGAAACTGGGCTCAACATCCTGCTGCTGAAGCTACTGAATCGTGGATATACTTAGTATTTCCCACCCCATCTTTTTGTTAAATAATTTGTACGCAAGTGTAAACAGTCTGTTGCATCTTAAAGTTAAAGTGATGTTTGTGCCGTGAAGGAAGATCCAGCCCGGGTCAGAGCAGTCTTGGACCAAACGGACCTTCAGCTGGAGCTGTGGAGCTTCCAGTCGTGGTTCCACCGCGCCGAAGGTGCACGGACACCCCGAGAGCAGACGGCTGATCTCATCCCTCGCGCTGCGCCTGTGGAAAATAGCGCCGCTCGCAGAATCCCACATAATTGGATATTTTCCTGTTCCAAAAACGGGAACAATCAAACCAGATGGGCTGCTGAGAGCCGCGGAGGCTTAGCGGAGGGAAACGCAGGTTTATGCAGCCATCTCAGATTCCTTCATGTGCAGTCGTGTGGGTTTACGACATTTCATGTCAGAGAATCTCTGATCAACCAACAGAAACGGGAACAAAGACTCCAAGAGCGGAAACAGCAATAAAAAAAGGACGTGTATCAAAGCCGTTGGACATCAGGACACGTGTGAAGCGGCTGTGATGACACAGAGTCGCCTCCATTTCTTCCTCTGCACAGAGCACGCCCCCCCCCCCCCAGAGCCGAACCCGTCCCTCCGGACCAGGACCAACACCAGGAACCTCCTCCGTCCTCGGCCGCCTCATATCGGTGGCTCTGCGTGCCATTTAATGTGATTTATGGCCAGACGCAGCAGCGCCGATCGATTTCACGCTCCCTCTCCTTCCAGGATTCGAGGACTGAATCCTCCTCCGCCGCAGCAGCGTTTCCCATCGTCTACGGCTTATCTCCTGTGTTTATTTAGTGGTTTATTTGGTTACCACAAGGCTTTACAGTCACAACACCTTGTTGATCCTGAATAGAGACCTTAGCGGGACAACATGCGGGTGTGGAGCGGGGAATCCGTCTGGGCATGCTCAGAGCGGTCACGCTTCTGCGTCAGAGTATGGCTAACAAGCCAATTTAGTTCCAAGACGGAGAAGAAAAGAGGAAGTATGAAGGCGAAGTCCCCGCTCCACAACTATAGCCGGGGTCCGGACTAAGACCTGTATCAGAGACCCAACCTCCTCAGACCCGTCAGCCGTCGCGTCTCTGTTCACAGTGATGGACCCGGCAGGATCTACTGACCGAGCAAACTACCACCTTGTACCGCCTGGTAGCGGGAGAGTGCACCACTCCGTTCGCCAACCACCAAAAATAAAAGAAGAGAAAAAGAAATAAAAAGCGAGAAGCAGCCCAGAATACCAAGATCAACACCTACTGTGTTTTCCAGAATATAAGTCGCTCCGCAGTACAAGTCGCACCAGCCATAAAATGCATAATAAAGAGGGAAAAAACATATCAGTCGCACTGGAGTATAAAGCCTGATTTAAGGATCTGCGTTAAACCAAAGCAGAGCCTACGGCGTTGCCGTGACGCCATCGTGAACCCTTCGGATTTCTCCCTCACTCCATTTCGCCGTGGTGTAGTACCCCCCCAGAGCGCTAGTTGATACTTTGTTTAGCTTCCGGCTTTTCCGGTCACAGTGAATCAAAGACATAAAGACAATTATTGAGAAAAAACCAAAACAACCAAAAAAAAACAACAAAGAAATCACACTGAAAAGAGCGCTGAAAGTTCACGACTGCTTCACGAACCGGAACCAGAATTGCGTTGCTACCAAGCAAACCAGCCCTCTCGGTCTGCGTCTGCGTTAACCCTAACCCATGTGAAATGATATACCGGTAATCATTTCAATAATGTGTTAATAATTTCACACATAAGTCGCTCCAGATTATAAGTCGCACTAGGGCTGAACGATTAATTGCATTTGCGATAATATCGTGATGTGATAAAAAAAGATTTTCTAACCGCAAAGGCTGCGATTTGACCAGATCACGTGATCTGGTCACGTTGCCGGCAGCGAAAAAAAGTGAACAGTGTGTCCGCGTGTCGGCGTGTAACCTAAATCTACCATGGCCTCAGTGTTAGGGCTCGGCCAGGCAGGGCTTTATAAATATATGGGCTTTATACATGTATTAAATATATGAGCGCGGAGTCGGCGAGGAGCTGTGCACGGCGACGAGCACAAGCCGGGCGCACAGTGAGTCGCGCTGTGAAGCCTGAATTATGGTTCTGCATTAAATCGACGCAGAGCCTACGCCGTAGCCTACGCCGTAGGGTACACAGCGTACCGCGTACCCTAGGCGTAGGCTCTGCGTTGGTGTAACACGGAATCATAAATCAGCCTTAAACCACACCTGCAGCCCATCAGCTCATCAGGAGGTTAAACAGCGGGGCTGCGAGTTGTTCATTGCTGGTTCGTTTTGTTAACTCCGAGCTTTGTTGGTTTGTTTGTTAGTTTGCTGGTGTTTTTATTTCTCTCTGTGATTTTTGAGTTATTTGTGAAGAAGTTCTGAGTTCCCTGTGAGGAAGGTTTTTTGTTCCCTGTGGGAGTTTTTCTGTGTTTTTCTATTAAACTACGCCTCTATTTGGCTAAAGTTTAACCCGGTTTGGTGTTGTGCGATTGGGTTCAGAGAGAACGACCCATAACACTCGTGTGTACAGACGTGTGTAGACGTGTTAAAGAGGTAAAGCCACAGATTTGTTTTCTTTATTGTTGTAATCTGTGCTTTAAATAAATCTGGCATTGTTTATTATAAAACAATGATTTATTGCTTGTGTAGTTGAAAAATACATGAGAATAGGTATAATCGCATATTAAATCGCAATCGCAATATTGAGGAAGAAAATCGCAATTAGGTTATTTTCAAAAATCGTTCAGCCCTAAGTCGCACCCCAGGCCCAACTCTGAAAAAAACTGCGACGATAGTCTGGAAAATACAGTAAATATCAGAGATGGCGGATGCGCTTGGGTGTGACCTCTGCAGCTTTTACAAGGATGACGTCACCCCTCTGACATAACCCCCCCGTGGACAGTATATCCACTCAGCACCGCGTCAACCCCCCCACCAGGACCCAAAACCCAGCAGGACTTGGTCCGAAGCCTGCAGAAACTCAAGACCACATCCTGCATTCAGACAGATGAACAACAGTTACGGTTCAAGCTGATGTGCATGAGGGATTCCAACGTGCAACTCAGAGCTCCACGTGCCTTGTAGTAAGTAAGTAAGTAAAATTGATTTCTATAGCACCTTTCACAGACAACAGAATGTCACAAGGCGCTTCACAAAAAATTAAACATAAATAATAGCCCAAATAAAACACTACAATAAAAGTATAAATACGATAAAAACAAGACAATACCAATAAAAAAAACTTCCCATTGTAGCGTGCACGTGGTCCACTGACTGCTGAAGGTAGATGCTCAGAACATTACCCACTTACATCATTTCAGATGTAAAATAAAGGATTTCAGAAGAGGAAAACACAGTTTTTCAACCAAATATTTGCAAATAGTTTTTTGGAAAAAAGTATTTCAGTCGGGCCTCCTTAAATGTTCTTAAACTGATCAACGTTATACCGCATCCTGGAAACGTACTTTTAAAGTGAAGCGGCCTCTTTTTTTTCACACAAAACAGAAAACATAATATAAGTGAGTGAAAACTGAATATTATGGGGTTTTTACTCGACAGCTTGTCATTACATTCCTGAGATCTCTGACAACGTCCTCTTTTTTCTTCTCTCCGAACTCGCTGACCCTCGTCATCGAACTCCCACTTCGGTCCGACGCAACCCTTGAAACCTGCCTCATCTCTTCATCTCTTTTCCCAGCACATTCATGAACTCACAGCCCCTCATCCCTTCATCTCCCGGCAGACGCTCTCCAGCAGCTTGCGGTTTTTCTCTCCACTTTGAAACCTGAGAGCTGAATGGAGTCTTTGTTCGGGGGTTGACAGGAGCTCTCTCCCTCTCCCTCTCTCTCTCTCTCTCTCTCTCTCTCTCTCTCCCCCTCTCTCCCCCTCTCTCCCCCCTCTCTCCCTCCCCCTCTCTCTCCCTCCCTCCCTCTGCAGGTCCGAACACGATCAGGGACGACTCTGGAGCTGCAGCGCTCGTCTCGGGCTCTAAATCATCTGCCCGATTATAAACTTGTATCATCTGTTGTCTCATGAGTTTCCTGTGATGTTACTGTCCCTTTAATCAGCGACATGTGCGTTAATTCAGCACAGACTTCCCATAATCGGAACCAGTGATTTCCATTATGTGTCTATTAGGGGGTGACAGACTGAATTTGACGTACAAAATGTGAGACCCAGAACACACAGTCTCCTCCGAGTCTGGCGCCGCCATCAGACCCGGAGAAGAAGACGAAGGCCAGCAGGGAGCATCGGGTCTGGCAGGTGAAAAAGACAAAGGGAGGAACCCTGTAAATGTTCGGAGATCCAGTCTGAGGCAGCGCCGCATCACAAGAGTCCCGGCGGCGGAGGACGGCGAAAGGAGCCCCAGATCCTCCGAGGGCCACATGGCAGAAAAACCACCGAGGACACCAGGTTTCAGTCATGAGACGGACGGGCTGAGAGGACGGACGGGCTGAGAGGACAGACGGGCTGAGAGGGCGGCACACACACACACACACACTTCTGACCCCTGACTTCAGGAATGCTACAGTAATGCTGCATCTGGTGGACATGTCTAAATGTTTACATTCCTGTGTATACACACACACACACACACACACACACACACACACACACACACACACACACACACACACACACACACACACACACACACACACACACACACACACACACCACAAGACTCATGTGGAACAGCCGTGGGTGGGGTCAGAGGAAACCTAGTCCCACCAGGGCTGGAGGACTAAATCTGGTCCCACCAGGGCTGGAGGACTGAACCTGGTCCCACCAGGGCTGGAGGACTAAACCTGGTCCCACCAGGGCTGGAGGACTAAACCTGGTCCCACCAGGGCTGGAGGACTAAACCTGGTCCCACCAGGGCTGGAGGACTAAACCTGTCCCACCAGGGCTGGAGGACTAAACCTGGTCCCACCAGGGCTGGAGGACTAAATCTGGTCCCACCAGGGCTGGAGGACTAAACCTGTCCCACCAGGGCTGGAGGACTAAACCTGTCCCACCAGGGCTGGAGGACTAAACCTGGTCCCACCAGGGCTGGAGGACTAAACCTGTCCCACCAGGGCTGGAGGACTAAACCTGGTCCCACCAGGGCTGGAGGACTAAATCTGGTCCCACCAGGGCTGGAGGACTAAACCTGGTCCCACCAGGGCTGGAGGACTAAACCTGGTCCCACCAGGGCTGGAGGACTGAACCTGGTCCTGATCTTTCCGTAATAAGACAGATAAAGATGTCAAGAGTGTCAAATCCCGTCCAATGTCCCTCTCCGGTGACCCCGTCCATCTCTAGCGCTGCAAAATTTTTCAAACATGTTTCAAAAAAAAAAAAAATAGATCAAATAAAACCTGAAGTGTAAATGATCCGTTACGTGTGAACAGAGCAGCTTTTCAGCAGCGAAGCCCGGTGGACTTT
>NC_084610.1:0-45000 GCF_033807715.1 Cololabis saira | reverse complement strand
ACGTTTGAATTTAATGTTGTTGATGTTGAAGTGCAGGGCAGGAGGTATTATTTTAGCAGATGTTTGTCTGATGAAGCTATTGCTAAATTTAAGGAGACCATTGCTCATCTTGCGACAGTGGAAAATAGTGAAGCCTCTACTGAAGCAATAGAGGCCAATGACCTGGGTTCTACCTCTGATGTTGATGTTGATTTTCTTGTTAGTAACACTGCTGATCTGTTGCACTCAGCTTTAGATGAAGTTGCTCCTTTGAAAAGGAGGGTTTCTAGCCACAGGAGCTTAACTCCCTGGTACAATTCAGATATTCGCATGTTGAAACAAAGCGTGCGTAAAATGGAAAGGAAGTGGCACTCTTGTAAGTCTGTAGACTTCTATCGTAAATGGAAAGATATTCTAATAGTATATAAAAAAGCCATTCGCAAAGCAAGAACAGCTTATTATTCATCGTTGATAGAGGATAACAAAAGTAACCCACGTTTTCTGTTCAGCACTGTAGCCAGGCTGACAAAGAGTCACAACTCTGTTGAGCCGTGCATTCCTGCAGCTCTCAGTAGTGAGGACTTTATGAGCTTCTTTAATAGTAAAATCGCGAAAATTAGAGAAGAAATCAACCAGCCGGTTGTGGGCGTTTCTTCAGCTTTAGCGACTTCCCTAGGCTCTGACTTGACTCTAGACTGTTTTGATCCTATAGACCTCCCTGAGCTGACCTCACTCGTTAATAGAGCTAAGTCAACCACATGTATGTTAGACCCCATCCCGACTCGACTATTCAAAAATGTTTTTTCTCTTATTGGTGCGACAATACTGGACCAAATCAACCTATCCCTAAGCTTAGGATATGTACCACAGGTTTTCAAAGTGGCAGTAATTAAACCTTTACTTAAAAAACCTTCTCTTGACCCAGACACCTTAGCTAATTATAGGCCAATTTCTAACCTTCCATTTGTATCTAAAATTCTGGAAAAGGCAGTTTCAAGCCAGTTATGTGACTATTTGTATAGAAATGATCTGTTTGAAGTCTTTCAGTCAGGGTTCAGAATGCATCATAGCAGAGACAGCACTGGTTCGAGTCACGAATGACCTTCTTATGGCCTCAGATAAGGGATTAGTGTCCATATTGGTTCTACTGGACCTCAGTGCTGCTTTTGACACGGTAGATCATGGCATTTTACTGCACAGGTTAGAGCATGTTGTTGGGATTAAAGGGACAGCTCTACGTTGGTTTAAATCATATCTATCTGACAGGTTCCAGTTTGTTCATGTACATGAGGTTTCTTCAGAACAGTCAAGGGTCTGTTATGGTGTTCCGCAGGGTTCAGTGCTAGGGCCAATCTTGTTCAGTTTATACATGCAGCCGTTGGGAAGTATAATCCAGAATCACGGCATACACTTTCATTGCTATGCTGATGATACGCAGCTCTATTTGTCTATGAAGCCGGATGAAACAGAACCGTTAGTTAAACTTCAGGCATGTCTTAGGGACATCAAGGACTGGATGTCCAGAAATTTCTTGCTTCTAAATTCAGATAAAACAGAGGTTATCATTCTTGGTCCAGAGCACCTTAGGAAGGGATTAGATGGTGTTGCGATGGCTTCCAGTGCAACTGTGAGAAACCTTGGTGTTGTTTTTGATCAGGATTTGTCGTTTAAACCATATGTTAATCAGGTTTGTAAAATAGCGTTTTTCCATCTCCGTAATATTGCAAAAATTAGGAAAATCCTCTCGCAGAGTGATGCAGAAAAACTAGTTCATGCGTTTGTATCTTCTAGACTGGATGTGTAATGTGTTGTTAGCAGGATGTCCAAGTAATTTGCTGAATAGGCTCCAGAATGCAGCAGCACGAGTGCTGACAGGAATCAGCAGGAGAGACCACGTCTCTCCAGTGTTAGCGTCACTCCATTGGCTACCTGTAAAATTCAGAATTCAATTTAAAAGGAACCCTGGTTATTAAGACTTGTAGTCCCTAATTAGCCACAATTGTTCTCTTATACTAAAATATGTTGGTAGAAACACATAAAATAATCTAATTGCTTTAAAAATCTACAATGTTTATCACATATTTTGACCTGCGGGAGGTGCCATGTTTTACCTGCGCAATGGATTCTGGGGGCGATGACGTAGAGCGGTGGCTCTGGGAAGATAAGCCGCGTTAGTTTAACTGGGACAGGTATCTAAAACATAGATGAGCAGCTCTTTCCCGGCCGTGGAGGCTGACGAGGGAGCCCATAAGACGTCTCGGTTCAGGTAAACTGGATCAAAGTTCTGTGATGCACGGGAGATCTGCAAAAATTATCAATGTCGTGCGCATCTTACCAGTGCATTTGGCTCCTGCGTAGACTGCGTAGACGGCGTAGCCTACGGCGTAGACGGCGTAGGCTACGCCGTAGCCTGCGTAGCCTATGCCGTAGACGGCGTAGCCGGGGCTTTAGAGCCTGCAGCGCACCGCCATCCGCTCTCCGCTCTCGCAGCCGCCGTGATGGAGACGCCGGGGGGCAATATGCACGTTTGGGTGGGCATAGCCCACCCCTGCCCCCCCCTAAAACCGGCTTCGGTGCTGGGTGACGACAGACCAGAGGCTGAGCAGACTTCGCTTCAAATAGGCAAGAACATCTTTATTTAATTTAATGACACCAGATCTGGCTGGGGTTTTTATTGTAGCATCGGCTATCTGCTAGTTGAAACGTGTGGTCGGTTAGTCTATCTGAGTTTTATATATAGTTATATATAGTTCATGCTTTATGGTGCGGCACTTTTTTTTTTTTTTTTTTTTTACTTTTTTGTAGGTGCGCCGTCACCTTAATGTTTAGCTGTGTTTTGATCTGTGTTTCTGGTGCGCCGTCACCTGTTTAGCTGTGTTTTCATCTGTTTCTGGGTGTCAAAACAGTGGACGGGGGTTAGCAGGAGCCACCGTCTGACGTCACTACCCAGAATGTAAACAACAATGGCGACCTACATGTTAAATTATATTTTCAAATTTTATAAAAACGAAGACATCAACAAGGTTTTTTATATCACATTGTTATAATTGATACCAACTTTTATCTTTTAAGACCTACATGTCTTAAAGCGACACTACGTAACTTTTCCACCTTAATATAATATTTCCAGAGTCATTGTGATGGTACATCAACTTCCAACAGGTTTAATGACACCTCTGTCATGGTCTGAGGGGGTCTGTATCGCCTTCACTGGCACTATGTAACTTTGAGGAGCATGGTAGGAACCCTTCCACACTACTGGTAAAGCACTACCGCTTTTGTCCAAAGGAGACGCCAAACTCAACAAAAGCTGAAAGTTACGTTGTGCTGCTTTAATAGCCAGGGTTCCTTTTAAAATTTTATTACTTGCATATAAAGCTCAAAACGGCTTAGCTCCGCAGTATTTACAAGATTTGATAGTGCCTTATGTTCCTGGCAGAGCTCTCCGCTCCCAGGGTGCAGGTTTACTCGTAGTTCCTAGAGTATCTAAATGTAGATTTGGAGGGCGGGCGTTCTGCTATCAGGCACCATTACTTTGGAACCAACTTCCAATCTGGGTTAAGGAGGCTGACACCACCTCCACCTTTAAAACTAAACTTAAAACCTTTCTGTTTAGTAAAGCCTATAGTTAGTGTTTTGTAAACCTCTAGCTGGTGTTGGTAAATCTCTAGGTAGTGTAAACTCTAGTGTGTTAGAGTCAGTAGTCATAGTTGCAGCTATAGAACAAAACTATAATAGTTAGTCTCAAATATAGCTTCGCGGTAGATATGCTGCTATAGGCTTATGCTGCAGGGGGGCACCGACATGATCCGCTGGGCGGTGCCTCTCACCCTTCTTCTCCTCTCCTTTTCCCTGCCTCTCTTCTCCATTACCATTTTTATTTATTATAAATATCTCATAGCTATCATTTTTGTCCATTGTTCCTGTAGTTTCTTGTGCCGGCCCCCCTTTTTTCTCTTTTGTGCATGTTTGCAGGCTGGAGCCTCGGGAGCTGCGTTCTGCGCGTCCGCCGCCACTATCCCCCAAGTGGATGGGAGCTCCGCCTCCGCCGGCCCTCGCAGGCGCAGTGGTGCGCGGTCAGCGCGGATCCTGAGTCCACCGGCAGCCGCGCCCCCCGCGCAAGCGGGGGGACTCTCTTTTTCCTCTCACCCCCGCGGGTGAGAGCTGCTGTTTGGGGGGTGGCGGTTTTCTGCGAGGGGTGCGGAGGTCCCCGGGCGGGTCCCACACTTCGCGACCGGGTGTCCCGACATGTCACTCACAATACTCCCCCCTTTTTCCAAACTTTATGCGAAAATGTCGGCGATGATGCAGTGAAATCAAGCGAGCCCCGCATAATTCGCATATTCAGCGCGGACATATGCAATATTAACCCCAGTAAAAGTGATTTTTCTGCACCAGACATTGAAATCCACGGAAGGTCTGTAAATCCACGGACAGCCGTGAAATCCGCGAAAAATTCCGCGATCACGGAATCGCGGATTCCTGGAGGGTCTATCTACTGATGCATAAATTGCAGTATATTTGAAGGTCAGACTAACCACAAAAAAAATGTACTTATTAATTATTGGTATCGGATGTGCAGTTGCAGACAATCACAGATCACGGCTTCCAAACTGAAATTGAATCTGGATGCCCAACCGTCCGGCCCGCAGTCCAGAACCACGACCATCAATCAGATTCAGAAGGACTTTAACTTCATCATTTGGACTTAAAAAAAAGATGTAAACTCTTAAGCAAGATTGTAATAAATGGTGGAAAATCAATAATACTTGATGGGATTCTTTTTGAATCCACAATTTATTGTTATTGATTTGGCAGGAGTTGAATTTTTGAAGTTAATTCAACTTTAGCTTTTGATGTTATCTTTTTTTTTTTTTTACTTTTATCAATTAAAAAAACAGTTTGGAAGTGTGGAAGTTCGACCATTCTCGGCGCCGTCTTCATTTCACAAACGTGAAATGAAGACGGCGCCTCAGCCGTGGGTTCGGCTCCAACGCCACGTAAACAGCCGGATTGGGCTCACAGTGCAGCCTGCGCCTTTAAAAGCCTCGAGCTGTGGCTGCCGCTAGGCGGAAGTGGTGTCACTGAGCCGCCGCTGTGGTGAAACACACACCCTCCGTGAACTGCTCATGGTTCACCATTTTCATCCTTGCTGGGTGGTTTTGGTAAGAGATGGAGGTTACACGTGCGCTGCGATGCGCCTGCTGTTCTCACCTCTCTGTCGATTTTAAGGAAATATAAGAAATGTCCTGCCAAATCAAATCCAGCGACTCCAGCTCAGAGACGACTTTCACACTGCCTTAATCATGAAATGGTCATGATGCAACTCCGTAATAACGCTGCGTGGTTCTGGTCCTCGAGGGCCACCATCCTGCAGCATTTAGACACCTCCCTGAATCAACACACCACCTTCAGACTCACAGACCACCGTCTGCACACGTCTGTTGGAGCAGGGACACGTCTGAAACCTGCAGGACCAGAACTGTCCAGCTTTTTAAAGAAACCTCCAGATTAGAGGTTCGGCTGAGCCGCCGAACAGAAACCACCACAAAATCCCCAATACAGGATTTTAAAACAAAACCTGCTGCTTTGCCAGTCCGTATGTTGACCGTTCTGTCTCCTCAAATGCGGCGCTGATGCGTGCAGTCATGGCCCGTAGGCGTCATGGCAGCAGAGACATGTCCTCTGGAGTTTCTCTGTCAACTGCGGCATTTGAGACAGTTTTTTGTCCATTTGTCCTAAACCCGGTTGGACACTAACAGAGTCACCTCAACAAGCAGCTTCCCACCACACCTCCTCCAGGAACTGCTTACACAATCTCCTCTCACTGCTTTTACACATGTATTCATCCTTAACCCTTTATGACCGTCCTGAGCGCCGGCGCTCCCGTTTGCATATTCATTTTCCAAATGTATGTACCAATACAACCAAATAAAACAGAGCAATTATTCTTTTTGCATGTTAAACAGGAAGAGTTTCACTTCCATATCCCTTTTTAATCCATTAAATCGTTTGGAAAAATCACATAATAATCCAGTAAAATTGCCATACGGAAATCTTCATAATTTATATTGTGGGTTATTTATAGATCCGGTACGTGTTCACAGCTCGTCCTACGTTGACGTACGTTGACAAATACATCTTCACGTTGTATTTTTTCACGCCACTTCCCACGAAAAGGGAGGTGATGTAATTCTCCCGGGAAACTAGTCAGTTTGAATTTGCGCTCTTGTTCGTGCTTTTTATCAGAGATTTTCACGAAAAATTACTCAGCGACAACCCATACACACACACTACATACTAACTATACAAGCCCACATAACGGTCCACATAACGGTTTACCGTGACAAAGTTTTGGAGCTGATTTCAGCGCCGGATGAAGACGCGATATCTAAACGCGACATATAAAATGATATATCTCAAAAACTAAAGTCTGAATTAATTCCAAATACATTTCCTGAGGTTTGAAAGGCTTCAGTGTTACTTTTTTCTATTGACAATTTTGAGGGATCTAGCTATGGGATTTCTGTATTTAGAAAAATTTGTAAAATTAAAAAATTATTTACTTTTTTTTCGTAGTTATTTTGCACTTTTTAGCTATTTATTGAGTTAGTCGGGACTTGTAACATACAGATTATTAAAGAATGGCTTATATGGGTTGTTTTGATGCAGAGCAAATAAAAATACTCCATAAAATGGCAATACAGCATGCAAAAATGTAAAAATATGCTTAGGCGTACTATGTTAGGTCATAAAGGGTTAAATTGCTTCTATATGCCCACGTGTGATGCTTTTATTCTTGAATGAAAGAACATGGACGCGCAGACCAGGCGACAGCGCCGACAGACCGAAGACACACGGTGAGCCTAAACGCCGCGCCGCTGAATTAACTCCGGACTGTTTCATCACGAAACCTCATCTGAGATTGTGAATATTTAACCACAAATAATCCCTGGAGCACCCTGCAGGAACCAGGTGAGATGAGTCAACATCCATCCGCGTCCCTCGCCATCAGCTGAATGCAGCCAAACAGGCCGGGTGGGTTTGTGCTGCACGCCGAGAACAGCAGGTACCACAAGCGTCCCGCCACCGTGAAGCACTGGAGCTGTACTAGATAATTATTGGTGGTGAGCATGAGTCTTACCTGCAGGAGGAGGACGGGGGGGCATCGTACATGAAAGAGAAAGACAGAAAGGTGTCAGCAGTGAAATAACACAAGTCTTCCTGCAGGTCCGAGCGCGGGTTCACATGCTCGCTGGTGACCGTTCTGCACCAGCGAGCTCTCTTCTGGCTCTACCGCCTGCTTGTTTTGGTTTGTAGTGTTTTCTGTCCACATGAGTCTGAATTACACAAACAGTCGTGACCCTTTAAAAAAAGAAATGGATGTACAGAAGCGTGACGTGCAGCCTCCTCTCGGACCTGCAAAATTTGTTTTGAGTTAAAGGTCACAGTTTTTCAGTTTTGGTGTTTAAGTTCCTGTTTTATTTTGAAACCCTGCGTCCTTGTGTTTCAGTTACGTCTTGACTTCCCTGGTTCCCATCTGCCCTGATTGTTTGCACGTGTGTCTCAGACTTCTGTGTACCGGTATATCTTGTCTTATCTTTTCCTTGCCCCCCCCATGTGTTTTTTTAATCCTGCTCATCAGCACTTTCTTTGTTTTAAGCTACAACAAATCACGTTTCTGGAGCCGCTGCCTCCTCGTCTCTCCTGCACCTGGGTCCAACTCCACCACACTGGTGACATTATCCGTGCTAATGCAGACTTTTATTCAAACACATATTTATTAGTACACTGTTTCAGCGTTGTGCTAGTGGATGTTATTTCACCGTATTCAGTCTTTGGAAACTGAGGTCTCAACTCAAAATGAGAATAAGTTCAGCTGCTTTGGCCGGAGGTTTTGATGCTTCAACGTGCCGCTCAGGGTCACTCGCCAACCAGGCACTCCGCTTCAGAAACGTAAAATCTTAAGCTCATGAGTGGAAAGTTTGAAGAATCCAAACTCTGTGAGGTCAGAATTACGTTGTTATTATGATTATTAATATTACTACTACCACCATCTGAAGAGCAGAGACACATGAACGTGAGGTTTCAGGACCATGCAGCTCACAAACGGCTTCACTCTGGAGACTGGGACGAGCTGTTCTCCTTAATTATCACTGAGAATCATCCATCATGCATCCGTTTCCTAAATAGAGTAGACTAATGGTGTTGTTGGGTTGGACCCGGTCCAACGTCTGGTCTCTCCTGACCCCGGTGGTCCAGAGGGGGCCGGAGTGACAGAACCTCATCATGGCATCACCACAGTCATCGTATGAGCGGGACTTTGCGTCGGTAAACACGGCCTGGTTGAAACTTGGCCGGGGAGCCATGGGAACACTGCAGGAAAGCTCCATTTTCATCATCATTGGAGACTGGCGAGGCGACAACAGATGCTCATCCAAGCCAGCGTCACTCTTGACGTCACGGCGACCGCACTGGAAAGAGGCCTCTGAGGCCTCGCGGTGGAATCCTGTGGGCTTTTATGAGCTGATGTTTTATCAGAGCTGCCATGTGACCAAATCTGAACTACACAGAAGTCAGTTTGTGGTTTCGATTCCCCACAGCCAAGATAAATGCGTTGGTGTCACATCAGATTTATACTTCCACATTTTCCCTTCAAAATAAAAAGGGTTGGGGGGGGCCGTGAAGTCGTCATCTGAGTCAAAGGAAATTAGGAAAGTGAAATGTTCTGCTGAATATTAATAGGTTCTTTCAGGTCAGTCTGAACTCCTAATTGGTTTCATAAGTTGTTTGAAATTGATATTTGAGAATAACAGATAAATCCTCAATTCCTGCGATCACAATCTCCACTTTCCGACCCACTCTGATCAGGATCACCAGAACGCTCATTCACCCATGAAAGGAGCACTTTTGTGAGGGTTAGGGGGTCGGCCCCTACGAGTGAGGGCTCAGGTCACACCGCTGATGGTGGAACAGCCGATTGGTACATCAAGATCTCACCGGGGCAGTTCTGGGCCAAGGGTGAAGCAGCAGGTGACAAGAATCAGTAAACCTGATGCCATGATGGTCTCAGTCGGGTAAAAGTGGAAGTTAAGGTGGAGCAAATGCCTCAAACGGTGGAGTTCAAGAGGATCATCTGCAGGAATGAGAAGAGCCTACTGAGGTGATGAGCAACTGGGAGAGGGTCTTTAGACCGACCCAGGAGATGCTGGCCTGGCAAAGCTCTGTTGTCCTCCTGGTAGACTTGTAGTCAAGACCGCCTAAACCGAGACCAAGACACTACCAAGACCAGAGAAGATCAAGACCAAGACCAGTTCAGCTCAAGACCGAGACCAAAAAGAAACCTAGTTATTTCCTGATCCTGCATGTTTGTAGAACATCATCTCCATCCTGGTTCAGCTAGTTTCCATATGAGCTTGTTTTCAACTGCATATCAATAACACAGAGAAGTGGATGATGATGTCGAACTCACTAGAAATGTTTCCATCCATCAGCTGAGATCAGATCTGTGTGGCGACTGCACTACCACTATTTCTACACTATTGGAGGATTGACTCCAGTGCTTTTAAGGATTGACACGACTACTAACTAGTCCCAAAGTATCTAGCAGAATAACCAGCTCCAACACCCCCCTCCACCTCAGAAAAGTCATATATAGTAAATGTTACTGATTTAAATTGGACTTAATTTGGAGATGACACCTGCATTTTAAATATTAAAGATACAATTATTGACTTGAACTTGCATTATTTACCATTAAAGTAGCCAGATTACATGTAAGAGCTGGTGATCACATGATTCTGTCACCTTGGTGTGCAACGGCATCTCAATTATCCAAGACTGAGACAAAACCAAGACCACAAAAAAGTAGTTTGGAGAACTACAAGTCCACCTCCTGGAAGAGCTGGAGGAGAGGACGGTCTGACCTGATGGATGGATGGATGGATGGATGGATGGATGGATGGATGGATGGATGGATGGATGGATGGATGGATGGATGGATGGATGGATGGATGGATGGATGGATGCTGACTGGCATATTGAGGTTAACATGAAAACTACAAACTTTAAGTGTAATCTTCTGCTAAACTGGAAGGTCGTGCAGGGTGATTCGTGGAAACCTGTTGCGTCGTCTTCATGACATTAAAACTGTTCTGACTTTCAAAGATTCAGATTCTCCCGACAGAGTTCATATTCAGACACTATCTCCAGGTAGATGATTCAGAATAAGAGACACTGGATCCGTCTGTGTGAAGCAGGAATCTCCCACCTTCCTTCCCGACATCTCGCGGGGAAACGGCAGCCTTTATTAGAGGAACCCCACCAAAAGGCCTCTAAAAATAAATTCCGTGGCTAAAAGTATGTGAAAGCGCAGTGGCGAACACGGACGGCCCGATAGGAAACACTTTCCAACAGCTGGAGGGGCGGCGGCTCTCTGTGTGTGTGTGACGGCACGGCGGCCCGTGTCTGCCTAGCGCAGCATCGTGAGCTTCACGCTCCTCAGGTACCTCAGGTACCTCAGGTACCTCAGACTCCCGTTTCATCCTGAACGTGACATTTGTCTCCTATAAGGGGCTTAAAACAGCTATTTCCACAGCTGCAGACGTTGTTGTTTTGGTGTTGGAGGACCACCGCAGGAGCGCCCAGGCCTAAAGCTGTAGCTCAGATATCCGTCGGTGATGCATAACAACCTGTTTCACTTCCTGTTTGTGAGATTTCTAGTCAAAAATTATGTGAATTTAAACAAATCTGGTATCAAAATGGAAAGGAAAGGATGCAATGGAAAGGAAGTACACTTAAGCAGGCTGTAATCACTGCCCTGACGTTGTCCGTCGCTTCAGAGTTACATCAGCACAAATAAAAGCGATATGGGGGATTATTGTACAAGTATGTCAGGAATGTAAAACGTCAACGGAGCTGGGAAACGTCTCCGGTAGTCAGAGCTGATCCACGATGTGCGTCTGATCGCCTGGGGTCGCCGCTCTTCCCCTCTTTTATCTGGAGCTGGTTACAGAAACACAGTCGTGATGACCTACAATCACAACTTCTGAAATGGATTTTCTGAACAGAGTCAGCTGCTACGAGAAGAGCTATGACTAAATATGGATCCCAAAGCCTGCAAGGGAGGAAGGAAGGAAGGAAGCGAGGAAGGAAGCGAGGATGCAGTTTGGTAGAGCAGAGCCCAGACAAACATGATAGGGGAGGACAGTTCTGTTTCCATCCACCAGAGAAGCTGAAAGTGAGACTGCAGAGGTGAAGTGGGCGGGAGGATCGCCACGCCAACGTGTCAAAATGCGATTTTCGACAGACGGCTTCCTTTTCGTTTGACAAAGATAAGCATCTCCTTTTCTCTGCTGTTCTCCTCCCCGCTGCGGGGGACAGTTATTTCTCTGTATTATTTCACTTTCATGACGATGGGTTTTGTAAGAGGCAGAAAAACAATACAAAGAAAGAAAAGAGGAAAAAAAGGCAAATAATGCTGTCTATCCCTATCAATGACACAGCTTTGATTTCAGAGATTACAAATATTCCCAGGAACAAGCGCAGGCACGGCCCGGGAGGGGGGGGCTCTTTCATGCACGGCTACAGAGAGACAACGGCAGATGCAAAGTGCTGATTAGACGAGTGCAGCTTCTCAGCGCTGGGCCGCTTCCAGGAGTGACGCCACACGAGGAGCCGCTGGGGCCGGTGAACTGGTGGATTCAGTGGGTTCTGACGCGTGAATTTTGTCGGACCAGTGTGTCATGTAAGATGAGCTTGAGATATCAGGTTGAGCTGAACGGCCCGAGTCGCTGCTGCAGCTCGGCTTTCTGGCAGCTTCCCGTTTTCTTAATGAGCCACACATACTTGCCTCGCCGCCTATGTAAACTCTCATTCACGAGGAGTGGGGCGGGGCCCAGACGCTGCCAGTAATTTTCCACCATAAAAATCTAACCGAGCTGGATTCCCTGTCATTAAATCAGCAGCAGCAGCAGCAGCAGCAGCAGCAGCGGCAGCAGCGGCGGCAGCAGCGGCGGCAGCAGCGGCGGCAGCAGCGGCGGCAGCAGCGGCGGCAGCAGCGGCGGCAGCAGCGGCGGCAGCAGCTCCAGACGAGCCCCAAACCTCAGCAGCAGCTGTACACTCGGAGGGAATGTCGCCCCGAGGCGTGAACCCCCGCTCCCGGCCGAGCATCGGTCCTCCCCAGCAGGTCCAAGCAGCTCCCGGCTGGTGTGGAGACCATCTCAGCAGAGGTGACCTCCAGCAGCTGACCAACACCCCCTCGTCGGCGGGGAATGCAGCGAGGAATCCCGACCAATTAACAGCCTCAAATATCTGGTTCTGGTCCGCAGCAGCTGCCGAGCTTAATATAACTGCAAGTAACATTCATCTCACATCACACCCAAATAAACACTCACACAAAACCTCATGCGGTACAGCCCCCGAAATAAAAGCAAACTTGTGCACGGTGTAGATTCTGTCTGCAAGGAAACAAATGAGGCACAAGTACGATAAGAACAAGTCGCAAGCCGCCTGAGCATCATCTCTGTTGACCGTAACCACCAGCAGTCAGATCCCTCTTTTATTCCATTATTTCAAATTTCTTATAAAGCCTGCTTCCCATTTGAAACTGTGAATGTCCACAGGAAGTCCTGGTCCAGGCTACGTGTTCAACCTCAGACAGCTGCAGAGATGAAAGTAACTCTCCACGTAAAAAAGTGAAATATTTAAGGGGCGGGGCTCCTCTGTGGGTCAGCTGGACACCTGTCTGCTGCGTTTTGCTCAAGCGACTCACGGCCGCGGCTCGTTCAGGCGGCAGATTAACATCAGCTGCTGTGGTGGAGCTCAACGTTCTTGCTGTTTAACTCTGTGAGCCTGACCTTTGCTCTCTATTCTGGTCAGATCTGGACGGACCCAGCCCCCCCCCCCTCCCCCTGGGGCGGGTTCGGCCCCCCAGGGCAGGTTTGCCCCCCCCGGGGGCTGGAGCAGAGGTTAGCAGACACCTTTCTCTGCACCGCGACTTCGCCCCCGGCGCTTCCTCCCACTCTAACTTCCTCTGACAAACATTACTTCCTGTTAGACACACAGGAAAGATTAGTCAACTTGATTTACAGGTTTCTCCTGATTAACTGACAGGCACGTGGAGCTCAGTCCAGAGGACGTTGTTTATACGCATCACTCGGCTTTACTCTGCTCTGCTTCACCAGGGGAACAGCGTGGCGGCCGAGGTTTTCTGTGGTCTGTGCTCGTTTCCTTCAAAATGGTTTCAGACAACGCTGCGATCTGAATTTACACACCAACGTTTGTTTAATTGCAAAAATATTCACATAAAACTGCATGAGCTTGGAGCAGGGCATTCTGGGTGATAAAGTGAGTCAGCGACGACCGGCAGAGACATGAAAGAGTCGTCTGATTGGTCTCCTGGCAGAGGAACAACAGTGATGTCACTGATGGGAGCGCGGGGAAGTAAGTGATCGATTAGCGATGTCTGGGTACGGACGACGAGGACAGACGCAGAAATGTCTTTCATCAACACCTGATATTCTGACGTTCAACAATAACTGAGCTGACCAGGCTTCTCATGTTTTTAAGTTTGCAGATCCTGTCGTTTCCTGGACAAATGCAACAGCCAACGTGCTCCAGCAGGTCGGCGAGCGCCACACAGGCGCCATGCAGACGGCTCGCGTGTCCCATCTCTGCGTTAATAAAAGGTGATCATTAAAAACACCCTATTGGAGCCTCGCCGGCAGGATACGGAGGACGACGCTGCAGCTCTCCAATAAAAAACATTACCGAGCACCTGAAGGCCTCGGGAAGCCACAGGCACGGCGAAGCATGGTGGGGGGAGTACCCTGGTTTGGGCTCGCTTCACCACCTCAGACAGTGTGTTTATGTGACTTTAGAAAATAAAATGTAATTAGTGCATTAGTCCTAATGAAACTGGGATGGTAACGGTGGGGGTCAAACTTTACCTCCACCGGCTGCTGAAGCCTCCTTGCTTGTTAACGGTCGGGTTCATGAGACCTGATCCACCTCCTGACCCCCCACAGGAACCTGAACGTAGGCTGGGGACCTCAGCCGCCGATACTTAAGTAAAATCAGATCCAACCACTGCAGAGGTTTCACCACGAAGCTGCAGAAAAGCAGCTCAGTGGAGCCCGGAGAGCAGATGTACAGGCAGCGCTGCAGACTGAGTACCTGCATGTTTGTGCTGCATCACACACGCGCGCACACGCACACGCGCGCACACACACACGCACGCACACACGCGCGCACACACACACACACACACACAGGCGTGCTGTTTTGGCTGCAGACCTCCAGGCAGAGGGTCTGCAGGTTCGATGCTATCACCAGGAACACTAACGGGGGTTAATGCAGGAACTTTCCAGGATTCAATCCACAACTGAAATTCTAAAATGAACACAACCGTACATGACGGATCTTTCCAAGAATTTGCAGGAATGAGTCATTTTCCCTCCATCTGCCGTCCTTCTCTTTCCTCGAACAGAACCGGTTCACTGCTGCGTTCTTAAAGGTCTCCTCGCTGGACTTTGTTGCTCCTGCCAGCACAAATATTGATGTGCAAGCTCTGACTCAAACCAGTTCTCTCTCTGTTTTCTTAATCCTCTTCCTCTTTCTGCGCCGAACAATAGACACGCTGGATAAAGTTCTTTCTGCGGCAAACAAAAGGCTGAACGACAAAGACGTGAACTCTGAAAACACATAAACACCTCTGAGAATCGGCGTCTCTTAGCAACAAAGTAATGCAACAAATCACTTAGTGATGCTTCTGTTGCATTTTTCTATTTAACTTCACAAAATGTGACTTATTTAAAGGTTAACGAAAAAGTAACACTCGTAATTTAATAAGTCCAGCCAGCATTTCTTACATGAAAAGTCCATATTTTCATTATTAAACTTTATTATTCTCCTCTGACCTCTGAACTGTGAAAGTCCCAAATCCTGCAGGAATAATTGGGACTTTTCCCGCTTTGTGATGTGAAACAAAAAGCTTCACCTGTCCTGGTTTGGCCCCAGGATACAGGCTGCCCCCCCACCCGAAGTCAGCCAGACCAGCATCTGTTTCCTGGCAGCAGTTACATTCAGTTGCTCGGATCAGCAGCATCTGCTGCAGCCAGTCGCACACATCCTGATTTACACACCAGCATACATCGCTGGTCGCCCTGTCAGTCAAAGAGCAGGGTGGAACCCACTCTCCATCATTGTTTGGTTTGTATGTTGTTTTATTAGTGAGTGGAGGGTTTCCTCCGGCCAACCCGCTGCTGTCCAGCGGCATCAATCTGCCCAGGAACGTTTTCACCAAAGAGACATCTGGAAAACGCGTGGAGAGCGAGGAAGGGTGTGTGGGAGTTCAGAGGAAAGAAAGCTGAATGTACAACAAAGAAAAGAGCAAGTGTGCGTACACAGGAATGTGTGCTGGTGCTTTGCGAAGGCACAGCGAAGAAGGGAAGTTCAGCCGAGCTATTAAAAGACCACAAATTACAAGTTTACGGGGCCAGAAAGCTCCTCGGCTGGGGCCCCGTCAGCGTCACGACGAAGACGTCAAACCCAGGAGCTGAGACTCGTCTCTGCAGATTCTCACAAGCACAGAAGGACTTCGTCACAGCCCCTCGTCTCCAGATCACCTCTGGATATGCAGGTCTCGCTTTTCATACACCGACACAAGAGGAAATGTTTGAGGACATTTAGTTTGTTTATATCATTTTCAGTCCTTTGATCCTTAGTTTTTAAGGTTTTCACATCTCTTTTTGGAGAGTTTGCCACTCGATTGTGGAGGGCCTGTGTCTCCGCTGCTGCTCCGTGTCTTTGTGTCTTGTTATTTTAGGTTTTCGGTCTTTATCATGTTGTTGTTTTTAACATTTCACGTCTTTTTCATGTTGTTAGTTGATGTTTAAAGATATGAGGCATCTCTTTGTGGCTTCTCATCTGTTGTCGGGGATCGTTTTGAATCTTTCACAGTTGTTGTGATGTGGTTTATTCATCTCTTTTTTCTTTTTATCTGTGTTTGTTCTGCATGTTTGGATTGTTTTTATGTTTGGGTTGTTTTTTTTTACTACAGTGACATTTTCCCCCTTTTCCTGGTTTTGCATATATATTTGTGGAAATCTTTGTGGCATTTCAAACATGAAGTTGGGTTCGGGGAGGCTCCGCCTCCTTCCCTATGGCAATTCAGTGGTCTGTTTACGGGTGTGGTAGACGTGCTTCTGCATCCCATGAACAATTGAAGCGAGAGCGGTAAAAACAGATGTCAGATACTGTACGGTTACAGATATGAAACACGCTGAAAGAGTTCTAACATGGCGAAAGTTAAAAATAGCCCGTGTGGTTGAAAGAGGGGGAAGATGAAGAAGAGAGGGAAGAGACAAAGGAAGAAAAGACAGCCAGACACAGACGGAGACAGCGAGGATAAAACCGGAGCCCTGTCTGAACATGAGGGAGGTCTGCCTCAGAGACGGCCAACAATGCCGTCGTTGTGAGCACCAACCTTTGGGTGTTTCCCAGAAGCCCCTCTGACCCGTCTGGCTGCAAGGACCTCAAGGACTAGTCTGGGAGATGGACACAGACCTTCTCTTTCTGAGACAGCAGTGATGGCCTTCCCAGGAGCCTTGACACTCGGGGTCACTTTTGTTCACTGAGATGCATGCTGGGTAATGAACCAGGACAAACTTTCCTGAAAGTTCTCATGAAAAGCACGCTTTTATACTTTTATATCCGTTCTCTCATGAGGATGCTCCTGATTTCTAACAAAATCCATCTGGAGATATTGAGTTTGGTTTGTTTTGTTCAAAACAAATGGATTTATAAAATAAAAGATCTTCAAGACTCCAAACACCGAAAAGACAAACAAGATACTAATCAATATCTCGGTTTTATGAAATGAGTCCAATATCAAATCCAGGAAGCAGCAGGCGAACAGGTGTTTTAAGTGTCAAACTAATGCCGTTTGACCGCCGTGGCGGAGAGCCCCGGCATGCACCTGACCAGAAACGCAGCTACGAGTCAACATGAGCCAACTCAAGTTCCTTTTTCATCTTTGACGCTAAAACTTCGTCACTTTCAAGTGGGGTGCAAATATGAAAACTATTTTTTCCTCAACATGTCAGCTCGAGTTCACACGATATATTCTTTATTTGCTCCGTTGCTATTTACGTGGCGCATATACGACGTGAATAAAACAGGAGTAAGCTCAGAACTGCCCCCTAGCGGCTGGTGGTGGAATTACACAGAGAGAAAAATATAAACTGCGACGTACGTGGTTGTGTAGTAGGACCATGGACAGCGCCTTCACCTAGCCTACCTGCTTCTCGTTAAAAAGGTGCGTAAATATGTATCTACTGCACAGCATCCACCATCCCGATGTTGCAAGATTTCACATTAAAATTGTCTTAAAACTATCTTTTTTCCCCACTTTAAGTCTGAAAATCTGAGTAAATCAGCGATGTCAATCAAAGCCCGTCTGCAGCGCTTCAGTTTCAGCGAGTGGGTTGGACTCAAAAGCTTCTTCTACACTCGCTGCAACGATATCTTGTGTTTACATGAGTGGAAGAAGATGATCTCTGTTGTGGAGCTTTGAGCCTCGTCTGAGTTAGTCAGGACTTAACGGCGGCGCTGCTGTTGCCGCCAGCGTCCGGCCTGCGTGGAGGCCACACACAGCGGCCTGCGGACGGCTTCACACAAAGCAGAGCTTTATGTCTCAGCCACCATTCGTCACACTGTTTACACCATTGTTGGAGCTGCATGGAAAATGTGCTTATTTTACCAGATACCGAGGTTTAGCGTGTGCTCAACGGCTAAATTATCAAAGCTGCTCGCTGCCTCGCTGTTCTGGTCTCTGTATGGTTTTAAAACATTTCCAAACTGAGGTCCAGGGATGTTCAGGGGGGCCTGGAGAGGATGACAGGAAGTGTCCACTTTCAATGCTTTCTGACATGCAGGAAAAGACTTTGCATTTGGACAATCACATCCACTTAGCCGAGTATCAAGGAGCAGATTCAGAAAAAAGCTGCAGCAGAGTCACAAGAGGACACAAATCCAAACGTGTGCAGCCGTCCTGAAGCAGAGTCCTTTAAAATCAGCTTGTAATTCTATTTTACGGGCGCTTTTGGATGGTTGATGTCTTCAATTTAATTGTTTTTGCTATAATTTGGCTTTCTCCTTTAATCTTGTCCACTTTTCACAATTTCCTGACTTCTGCGTCTCCTTTTATTTGACCATAAAAAAAGGACTTTTAAGTATTTTAAAAGCTGACCGTATAAGTAAGTAGCCAGGAAACATCATCAACAGATCAGCAAAGCTGACCACCTTCTAGCACCGCAAGTGACAACAAGTTCATGAGAGCGACTGGATCTGAATCATGTTCTCCTCTCCGATCCTTCAAAATAAGAGCCCGGAGCAGAGCTGCTGGAGCCACATCCGTTCCCCCGCGCCAACAGCGTGGTTTGAGAGTAACCAGACACCTCCGAACGCATTCGTTCAGCGGACACCAAGCGACACCCTGCCTAATAATTGATGAGTCCGAAGCAACGGGCTCTGCTGTGTTTCCTTCACCATGCGCCCCTGCGAACTTCACAGTGGCGTTAACGGGGCAGTACGTGCTCTAACTGCTTCAGACGGACCAGGACGTGTCTGCAGGGGGCTGATGGGGCTGTTAGTCAATGCCTGTGAATCAGTGATCATGTGCCAGCAGCTGAGGTTTCAGGCTTGAGCTGTTTTTCAGAATAAAAAACTACCAGCAACCAACACTGAAGACATTGTTCTGCTGGGAGGTGATAAATCAACCCCCCCACCCTCTGATCGTCGTTTCTGCTCCTTTGGGCGGCGATAACTCGTAGACGGTGTCAGCCGACTGTCCTGAAGAGTTACTCAAACGTCTGGCTCGGTTTCCTCTGGTTTGTTTAAACCTGTGTGAAGGTTTGTGCTCCTGCTCGCCTCCTCTTGTTTCACTTCACTCCCATTAGTGAGAAAGACACCCCCCCCCCAACATACAGGAAGTCCATCAGGCCAAACTTCCACATCCTGCGCTGATTTGGCCTCTCGGAGGCGACTGCCCCCCCCTCTTTACTGTAAATAGGAACCCGCATTTGTCGGACAGTCTGGATCTAATCGCTGCATTTTTCACAAAAGCGGGACAGGACAAAGTGAGGAAGTGTGCTGGAAACTCAAATAACCCCCTGATGACAGAAATAGAGCAGAATTCACTTTCATAAAAAATAATCTGAGTCCTGGGAGAAACATTCGTCTTTCCAAAGAGGTGAGGGGGCATCGCTTCTCCTGGCGTTTCCTCCAGCAAGGCATCGCTTCCCTGCCGCCTGAGTTCACCGGCTTTATGCGAGTGTTTAAGCGACTCAGTCACAGGATGCAGCAGTTCTTAAGTTCGCCCTCCGCTTTTTAAGACGGGCTGTTGTTTCCAGTCAGGATGGAGAGGAGGCGGTTGTCTTTGATGACACCGCCAACCTCCAGCTCTGACTGGAATCCTGTTTAAGACTCAAAAAAACCACTGCTGACATTTGATCTTTTAATCCACGGCGTGTCTGATAGCTCTGAGAGCGTTTCGGCGAAGCATCCACACAGGAAGCCAGCGGACAGTTATCATCCACGTTAAACTCTTCATCTTTTCATTCACCCGACTTCTTCATCCAGCAGCTGCGCTCACATCCTGCTCTCATTAATGGCCAACACAACGCAAACAGAACAGAAGCACCGATAATTACGACGTCTACCCCTGAGAACAAGCGGGACAGATTGTGTAATTATCAAGTTTTTATTAAGATTATATACTTTCTTCTGTGGACCCACCAAGTGTTATTGAACAGATGCTCTCGGTTTCCTGATCAAGCTTTACTGCCTGAGATGACGATTAAGATGCTAATTTACATGAAGTCAGCACATAAAGGAGGATGAGCTGTGTTGACGAGGCAGCTATCTGTTTATCTATGCATTTGATTTTCACACATTAACGCCCTACACTGAAGTGTTGCTTCATGTACTGCAAGTTATCATCATTCAAGGGCTGAGCCTGCAACTATTTTGGTCACATATGAGCTGGAACTCTTATCTGTGTCACTTCAAAGTGTATTTATAACTAGTGCTGCTCTCCTCATCATCTCTTCCTCGGCCGTATCGGTGTAAAAGGCTTCCTGTCCTGATATGCTTGCGAGACAAAGGAGAGCAAAACCCGGAGATGTAAACATTCAGCTGCGTGTTTGATTCGCCGATCAGGAAGTGCCGTCTGCACGGCAAAATTGAACAAGCTGGAGAGCCACGTAATACGACGTTTTCCACTCAGACTCACCGTTGAAGAAGCTCTTCACCTTCAGGTATCCCACGCTGAGGCGGAGCACCGACAGCTTGTCCAGCCGGTTCCGGACCTCGTCGGTGAAGGGCAGCAGGCTGGTGAGCTTGTCCAGCTCGCCATTGAGGCGGTCGCGGTGGCGTTTGGACGGGTTGGACTTGGCTCCTTCAGGCGGAGGGGGTTTGGGCCTGAAGATGCAGAGACACAAAATCCGTGTGAGACATAAGGAGCCACAACTTATGATTTGTGTTACTTTGACCAACGAAGGCAAGAAATACCCTTTTAAAAGGTCTGCCTATCTTGAGCAGGAAAACTACCAGTACTACCTGACCAAATAGATACTATATTTGAGGCAGAGATTTGATGCTGAAAACCACAGAAAACACAGGAGATGCAAATATAAGCAGAAAAATGTGGATTTATGTGACTTTAAGCTTTCTTCAAACTGTTTGCTTGATGGAATATGATTCAGATTTTATCAACCAGCCAGACATCATGCACCTTCATGATTTTCTGGTGTTTGACCTGCTCCTTGCTCTCCTCTCTCCTCCTCCTCCATAATCGTGCAGCATCGCCGTGTGCAGCCTCTGCACAATCTGAAGCCATCAGCTGCTTTTCCCTCACAGCTGCCGAACACTCAAAGGTTTGTCAAGTGGAAAACAACAAAGCCCCGGACCACCTCCGCTCTCCAGGGGCGGCTGACTTCATCCCCGTTGCCACGGGAACCAGCTGAGCAGAATGAAGTCACCTGCTCGGGGACTTGTTTACCACCTGTGCGCTCGAATCCTTTTCTGTCAAGTGTGCGACGTAAAACTGAAGAAAGAAAACAAGACTGAAAGGATCCACGTCTGGCTGGAGCTGAGACCCGGTCGAAAATTAGACATCCAGCGACATAAAGTTGCACCAAACAGAACCACAGAGTCCGAAAAACCTGAGAGGATAATAAATTGTTTTTTTACATCAACACAGACATTTAAGGTTTTCCACCCTGCAGGAAAAATAACGAGGGCTTCAAAAATATCCAGAACTGCAGCATAAAAGATTTATATGATATGTGGAGTTCTGGGTTAAAAGTAGGCCTGTGTTGGAAAAAAAATAAATAAAAAAAAATAGATTTTTCCAATTCTAAATCGATTCTCATTAATTCCTCAAAATCAATTCGTATGTCTAAAGATCTTTTTTTTTTTCATCATCACATTACAACTTTTGGTATTTTTTTGTTTATGCCCAAAAAAGGAATGTTGTTGGACATGATAATAACTAGTGCCATGTTTTTGCCTTTAAATATGTTTAAAGGTATGAAAAAAGTTTTCAGTTATGCATAAATTGTCTATACTTCATTACTTTATATACTATCTTGGGGTTACATTGCATAAAATGCTAAAAACCAAATTCTCAAAAAACGGAATGTGGTAAAAAATAAAACTGATTTCATCCGTCTCTGTTTCCTCCCTGGATCTGTTTGGTAATTCTGCCACACGATGTTTCTGAAAGCCGTTCTATCAGCATTCTGGGAGCTGATTGGTCCTTACAGCATCATTATCTGCCAATACTTGCTGTTGAATCTCAATATAATACTAGTATTAATATGTTGCATAACTACACAGTTATATAATTCATGCAACAGCTCAAAAAACAGTTATAGGGCCAATCCCAATACACCCCCCTACTCACTACCACTAGCCCTCACTCACTACCACTAGCCCTCACTCACTACCACTAGCCCTCACTCACTACCACTAGACCTCAAAATGAAGCCACAAACCTTAGGGCTCTTGTAATCTTCCCTAGGGATTGGGACACCACTTGCTACGTCACTGCGTGGTTTAGGTTCGGGTACGTAAGCGACTGCGTAGTTAAGTTTGCACATACGTCACACCATATCAGGAATCCCAGAGCCAAAAGCTGTTTTAATTTCCGCTGTAGCGCTGTTAATATGCCACTTTATTAAGTTTTAATATTTTTTCAGGCGTAAAAGTAACCGTTAAGATCCCCAACCTGGGCTCAGTTTATCCAAATAACGCCTGTTAAGAAATTTGATCTGATGTTTTCGGGGATGAGAAGAGCCGCCGGCGATTTATGGTTCCACGTTAAATCGACGCAGAGCCTACGGCGTAGGTTACACGGCGAAGCGCACCGTACGGCGCGCATCGCCGCGTAACTTACGCCGTAGCCTCTGCGTTGGTGTAACGCAGAACCATAAATCAGCCTTTATTCTGGCGAGATCTGAAGATACAACGCAACAATGAGCAAGCGAGTGATTATGTACATTCACTGAGTGAATATTATGAAAGTATATAGACGTATATAGACGAAAGTATATATTTCTCACTAGAAATGTAATCAAAATGTATTTTTATGCAGAAACTAACTCAAAATATTGATTTTATTCACTAAACAATGAGAAATGTCCGCCATGTGTTTTTGTTTGATTCAGTCCGCAAATAATGACGTAAAGCATTCTGGGAAATTTTTCTGGCCCTCGGTCAGCAAGTCAGCATCTGAAATCCCTCACTGTGAAGGGCTAGATTCATACTCACTAGCCCTCGTTATGTCCACTAGCCCTACATGGAAAGAGGAATTGGGACACCACTACCCTCACGAGAACGCGCAAAATTTAGGGGTAGGGCTGAAAAGTAGGACTAGGGGGGGATTGGGACTGGCCCTTAATAACACTAACCCAACTCAATATCAGAATCGAATCAAATCGTGATAATCAATTCTGAATCTTAAGAATCGAATTTTGACATTTGAATCGATCCCCAGCCCTGGTTAAGAGAGGGCACCTTTGGCGGTCTGAACCAGTCGGCGGAGGTAAGTAAACCCCGATCGCTGGAAGTGGTCTGCATCTGTAACCCAACTCCGACGGCGAACCCAGAAACCTCTCGTCTGTAACTCAAAGCAGACCCTCGCTGCTCAGACGGGCTTTTCCCTCTCCCAGGAATGTTGCCAAGCCCCTCGGAGCCCTGAGATGGGACTCACCGTCACAAGGCAAGGCCAGGCAGGGCCAGGCAGGGCAAGGCACAACTCAACAACAAGAGGATTCACAGATATCTTTAACATCACCTGTTTCCCCTCTTGAAGCATCTACCTGGACACCTCATGACTCAAACCGTTCATTACACATGTGCCACACGTGCATCACCTACTCCATGTCTCATTCCTGTTTCCCTCCAACAATAAACCTTTATGACAAACTTGCAGCTCCGCCTCCCATCGGCCACACAAACCGCCACCTGTTGTCTCCATATGCACTAGTAAAATAACACCTGATGCCGTCCAGCTGAGATGATGCGCTGTGTTATTAAAGTATGACTAAAATAGCGATGAAAGTTTCAGCTCTCTTCCTTTCGCCCACGTCGTGCGGTCTTGACTAAGAACAACAAACTTGGCCGGCATGTCCACACACGTAGGTTTGTGACAACTGGAGAAGAACAGCGTGCCTGAGAGCTGCAGGAGAAGCTGCTGCGCGGACCGTCAGGTGGGATTTGGGGGGGGCTCCACAGTTGTCCCAACACATGTATCCACACCACACAGAGCCAGGAGGGGGTGATGGTCATGCTTGCTCTGCTGAGGTTACACTCGCGTTTAAGCCGGACGATGAAGCCGCGATGCTCAACGGCGCCGCAGCATCTGGCGCAACTGCAGCCTGTGACCAAACAGCTCCGGCGCAGGTGGGTCTCACACGAGCAGCGGCACATCTGCTGCTTCTCACGCTAAATCTGCTTCAGATGTTGCCGCTGATGACTCCGCTGTGGATTCCAGGTCAGCCGAGGCCGTGTGTGTGTGTACGGGGGTGTTTTTGTGCATGCAGGCCTACGTAACTGCATACTTTCTCTGCACTCTTAACCTCCTGGTTTCTGATGTTGCAGGAAACACAAACTGCTTCAGGAAAAACAACCCCCCCCCCCCCCCCCCAAAAAAGGAGAGAAATTGTTGAAAAACCATCTGCGCAGGTTTGCCTCATGGTTCTGATTGGATTCTTACAAACATTAACTTCCACTTGTGCTGACCATACGTTTTATAAGTGATTTCAAGGTGGCAGGAACCCCCCCCCCCTCCAAAACAAACCATGAAGAGTCTTGCTTGAGTTGGGGGAAGCCCCCATGGTCGGTCTTAAGTTGTCTGGCGTCAAGTCGCCGTCACCAGGCTCAGGAAGTCAGCAGCCGGAACAGAGATGCTCAGGCCTTGGCGGTCCCCAGCCACCTCCTCCACCTCCTCCAGCAGAGCTCCAGAGGTGCTCCCAGGTCTAATCTCTCCAGCAGACCCCGGCCTCAGGGCCTCTTCGCCCCAAACTCACCCACAGAGAGGCAAACAGATGCAGGGAGAGCAGAGCCAAGTCCAGCCACCTCACGGAGGAAACTCACTTCAGCTGCATGTACACACAACCTCGAGGAAGGACCCGCTCCCAATCCAGAGATGGCAGTCGGAGGTGCTGATTTTCACCCCCATGGCCTCACTCTTGGCAGCAACCTGCTCCAGTAAGAGCTGAAGATCACAGCTCAATGATCTGAATCATCTGCAGAACTAGGACCCACAATCCTGACACCACCAACCTGGATACCTGCCGACGAAACCGACAGAATCACGGACAGACGATGGCACTTGGAGCATCCAGCTTTCACTTGGAGCCCCGTATAAGGGCCGACGGGCCGGAAACATTGGCCCCAGCATCTCGGACCCCCAGAGGACCCACGAGACTCGATTCAGAGTCCACACAGCACACGTGGATCCGCTGGGCCAGCCCATGCTCCCTCTCGGACGCTAGCGATTCTTTAACCATTTATTAAAAAGAGTTTACAACAAGAATTTAGAGGATATTTGTATATTTAGAAATACAATTTGGACATTCTTGTTTAACACCAACAAATTAGAAGTAAAAATAGGTAAATAATAGTGTTGTCCCGATCGATCGGCCGCCCGATCTATCGGGCCCGCTCACGCATTTTCAAAACATCGTTATCGGCCAAAAAAGTATCGGGACATACCTAGTTATTAATGTTTTTAATATATATTAAATCGTTTTATATATCGTTGGGTTTAACGTCACTTCCGGCCGGCGTCACTTCCAGCCAACTAACATAACATGGTTTACATGTTTGAATTGTGAAATTTTGTCTGTTCATGTTGCATTAAGGTGCTGCTATTCATTTCATGCCATTCAGAATGTTGCACTAAGGTTAAGTCAAAAAGTATTTAAATTTTCTTGTGTTTGTGAGTTTGACTGGATGTCATTCAACTACCTCTTTTGAAGTTAAATTTATTTTATTTTTGTTATTGCACTATTCTGCACTTTTTGTTTTAGTTTACAATTTCATGTATTTAGATTTTGTGGCACCAGTGCTGATAGGCTTTGTTGAAATATATGTCCATGTTGTTCTCCAATGGACAATAAAAGAAACTTGGGATAATTTAGCTTCTTTTTTTTTTTTTATTCATCGCCAAAATGTATCTGATCGGGAAAAGTATCGGAAATGTATCGGGAGCCAAAAATAGTGATCGCATCGGGAAAAATCGGGATCGGCAGATACTCAAACTCAAGTGATCGGGATCAGGAGCTAAAAAATCCTGATCGGAACAACCCTAGTAAATAAACTAACAAAAATCCAACAAGCCGGTGTTGAAACTGAGCAGTTTTCACTGTGAAACAAATGTGTCAACCGTGAATCCCTCCCTCCTATAAATAAAACATCTGCTTCCAATAATAATATCTGAAATCCAGGTGAGATGGTTATCGCTGCATTCCCGGCGCAACTCCCCGCCAGAACAATGAGGAGCCAGTGTAGCTGCTCCTCAGCTTATCTGGCGGATCTGTCCTGGAAGGGGTGTGGGCGCTGCGTGGGAGTGTGTGTGAGGGGTGAGTGTGGGCTGACAGAAACCCTCCCATGCCTTCACACAAAGGCACCTTGTCTCCAACGGGGCGACGACACCTTCTCAGAACAATAGAAACCAAACACGATCCGGGCTCTTGTTCCTGCTGCAGAGACGATGCAGCAGCAACCGAACCGGGGACGAGAACCAGAGCTGCACCGATGGCGGGCTCAGAAAACCCCACATCTGAGCCCGCCTTTAAACCTGCAACTCTAAATCAGTTTCACATCTGCACCAACATTAAGCAGGAAGAAAGTTTCCAGGGTCCTACGCTATTTACGAAGAATTGAAAGGCGTGTGCGTCATACTGGAGCTGCAATCCAAAAGATGGACTTTTATCAGTCCTCGTTCTGATGAGATGCATGAACGGTTTACAGAAGTCTCTCACAATCGCAATCTGGTGCAAACGAGTAATAAACGAGTCCCCACATGCCAGCTGTGCAGGGATGCTCAGGAAGGGTTCTGGTGTCGCCTCAGTCTGAGATACAGAGGGGCTGGATGGCGTTTAGGTTCTCACGCTGTTGTAATGAAGGCCCGTTGTTTCAGGTCGAGCCGAAACGGAGGTAGGAATCTGCCCAGTGGCGACGTCCAAGCGTCTCTTTCCACACGAGCTCAGTCCGGTCTCGTAACCCAGCAGGACTGGAAACGGGTCCAGCCGTTGTTTTTCCTTAACTGGAATGTATATGACCCCCACATCCTGCTGTGGTTTGAAACCTGCACCGAGGCTGATGACGAGACTGGAGAGCGCCGTGAAGTCAGCGCAGGACATCATGAAGACACAGGGAGCCGGGTGACTGCGTGGAGGCGCAGACCGCTGAGCTTTCCCTGAGCCGGGATCTGAGGGGAAAGTCCAGGAGGCCGGACCTCTAACCCTTCCTCGGGCCTTTCAGCCACTGTGTCTCACATTTACAGTGACGGCTGCCACCAGGACCCCCAGAACCTGCTGGTGCCGGTCCAAGGTTTAACCTCGGAAAGTTGCAATGCTTTTAACTTCTGATTTTAACTTCATCTTTTTGTCTTTACGACTAGAAGCTGAGATGTTTGTCATGATGCGCTCAAAGCTGCAGCGGCATACATGCACAACCCAGCCCTGCCAAGGAGGCCTGGTCGCTGCTAGATTCTGAATCTATTAAGAGACTTTACAATTTGTAAAAGATACCCGAACCCTACACCCTAAATACTTGAAGTCTGGAAACACTCTGGCTTAAATGCACCGTCTGAAGTGTGGGAACCGGGCTGCAGGGCGCCGGCACTTCAGCCTCCTTCAGCGGCTATGAGGCGGTGAAGGAGCCCACCCAATGTCAACGACCTCCACCTACGTTCTTCTGGTGATGATTTCTTCTTTTCTCAACTTTTCTAAGCTTTACAGCCTTAGTGAAGGTTAAAGCTGCATTTTTATACACACTTACATACAAGGATACTAGCACGGCTCTGGGAGCTCTGCTAAAGTCCACTGCCGCAGGCTCAATGACTTTAACACAGCCCATCACTGAGTCTGTGGGTTAAACAGACTGACTTATATGCTCGTAACTCACTCACCCACAATCATCTCTTTCAGGAAAAAGAAGAAAAGACAGATAAACTGCTTGATAACCACTTTCCCTAAAATCTGAACATGGTAGCCTTACGTAACCGTTTGCGTGACAGTGAACTATGTTAATTTGAGTTGAAGGAGGGAAAAATAGCCCCCCGAAAAAAAAAACACACACAACACACACATAAAGAGAAAGAAGGAAAGACGGGAAAAAAGTATGTTGTGGCAGTCAGAGGAGGTGGAGAAAAAAACAGAGCAAGTCTCAAATTACGCCGTCCTCCCTCCCTTCCTCCTCCCTCGTGGAAACATAGCGTGAGAGCACTCTCGCTACACGTCCTGATCATGATTAATGCAGGTAGTACCACACACACTCTCAAACCGCGGTTCTGGCCCGGTTCTCTCTGCACGGTGGAGTTAACGCTTCGCTCTGTTGAAGTCCAGAGTCTCAGACTGGTGAAATCCCTGAGAGGACGACGCTGATCACAGATATTTACAAACTGACATTTGTGCAGAATGTTTCGCTAGAACCCATCATTTGTTTAAAACTGATCCATTTCTTCGCGGTGCCGTCAGGAACCCCTCACTTTAACCCCGTAGTTACCGGCCTGCTCTCAGGTCCCACATCACGCCTGTCCAGGGGGGGGGGGGGGCTCTGGTAATCAACAGGGGGAGGTCAAAACAACCCAATGAAGCTTGGTGCCATCATGAAGCCTGGTGGAGAGTTTAAAATAAAGGCTGGTAGGACAGAGAGATCTGAACATCTCTACGAAGGCTTTTCGCTGCACAACTATGCTGCTATTGGTAATAAAGGTGTTTCATGGTACATTGAAGGGTAAAACATTATATGACAGCATTTTAAAGGGTTAGAAATGAACCATTTCAGCCGAGCAATATGGGCCAACATGGAGTATATTGTAATGTGGGTCTTCTGGGTCTGTTTGACAGAACAACGGAGGGTCTGTGGTAAGACGCTGGTCAGGTGAAAACCTGCTTAAATGTTTGTTGTGACTTTTTAAAGGATAAAATCATGCAAATCCACCATGAGAACAGCCTCAAACGTTTCAGATAGATCTTGTTATCCCCAGAAAACCCCATCAGGACCTGACGGGCACTTTGAAGCAGTCCCACCCCCAACAAACACTTCACTGGCTAGTTTAGCTCTGTAGATGCAGCCCACCAGGCAACACGTTGACCTGTGACAGGGGCAACGTCATGGACCCATAATTCAAACTGGCAAAAACCGACAGTGACGCTATTGATGCTGAGGACGGGGTAACGGTCACCCCACAAGAGGTGCAGGATGGTTTAAAAGCAGCACAGAGGTGGCTGCCACATTCACAAACCCTCGGAGGCTAATTGGACAATCTATCGGATTTATTTAGATTTAGGAAATTAAATCAAATAAACTTTTTAAAAACGCTGCAGATGTCCAGCAACTGGTACCCGAACAGCTACTGTCCCATGTGGGGGCGGGGCTTACCGACAGGTCGGTTCAGGAGAGAGTTCAACTACATGTGTGGAAAAAAAGGTTTACTTTAGAAATGAAAGGCACATTTTACGTGAAACCACATTGTTTTTATACGGATAACAGCAGAAAAAGGTAAGAAATGTAAACAGCAGATGAACCGCAGCACGGTGGGATCCAGCGGGTTACGGGTCTGTGAGGAACCAGTCAGGGTTCTTTACTGAGCACAAATATGCAGTATGAATATCAAAAAGCATGAACTTGGGTGCTCATTTTCATGACCGTACCGTACCGTACAAACCTCCATAAAACATGACAGGTGATTCTGTTACAGAGACAATTTCAGTCTGAGGCCTCGGAGCAGAACAAAGAACCCATTTTCGGTTCTGTAAATTAGCAGGTTTCATCTTTAAAATAATAATGATCCAAAAACAACACTCTACTTTGACGTATTGGACAGTACGACACTGATAACTGATTTTCATTCGTGGTCAGCGGGCTTCCGAGTCCTCAAAAGGGAAACAGAGATGCCATGTGCACGATTGTGTAATTAAGTGGTAGGATCACAAGAAAGTGGCATGATGATCATTGCACTCGTGTGGTTTCTGCCTCCCGTGACATCATCCCAACTACACAGCACGCTGAAAAATGTATACAAAAAATGCAATTTAAATAAACACATCACGGTATACCCAGCAGAGGAGTGTCCATGAGTGAGGCGCATCAGCACAAATTAGTCTGAGAAGCTCAGCTGTCCGTCTCTGCTGGTATAATTAGATTACAGATGAAACTGAAGCAACAGTTGTCTATGTTTTCCAAGCTGGACAGGCCTGGAATGGCCTCACAGCCCAGAAAGTAAGTCCCGGGACAGTATACTGCAAGGTCAGAGTACAACTGCCTTAACTACAGTTCATTACTGATTAACAGACTGTATTACATCCAGACTCATGTGCGATGTGTGCACAACTGCTTGTAAAACCAAAAAAAGTAATGTATGTCTGTATGATACAAAGCTGAACGTTATGCATGCTTCCTTTAAATAAAAACGCATCCAGTACATTGCTGTCATAATAAAAGAAAACAATGAGTTAAAACTGCAACTTCACTTTTTTTTTAAGGTTGAAGGCAGTAAAAGAACAATGAGCGCCCCAGAGTGTGTTTCTATCTTTACAGGGGAAGTATAAGCATCATAAAGTGGGTTAATGTCTCTGTTTGTGCCTCTGAGTTCGGCGGTGTTCCACTTACGTCTTCTGGACCGGTTTCTTCCGTTTCTTGGCTGCGTACATCGATGTGCTCGACATCATGGTGATTGAAGGCAACAAACTCCCCAAAGTGCTTTTATTCCGGCCTTGGTGTACACGTTCACAAGTCCAGGCGTGTTACTCGTAAAAAAAAAGGCAAACAATGCCGAAAAGTTGACGGGGATAAGTCCTGCAAGTCTTTTCCTCGACTCTGGTCTCGTCTTGCCTAGAAATAATAAAAACAGGACCTTTTTTTTTTTTTGCGTTTATTTCCGCTACAATAAACTATCGCGACTTCTCATATTAGGGTTGTTCCTCGCTGATTTAACCGAAAGTAACCCAACGTAAACGTCGAAAGAGCCTGAAAAGCGCTCAGAGCTCACTTTTATGCAAGTCCTCCCGCTGCGCGTCCTCGTGATCGTGATTTGACAGAGACGTTGCGGCGGCCGCGCGCTCCCGAGGCCGAGCGAATGTATGCCAAATGTAATGCGAGAACAAAAACATTTAAGGTAGTCCACATGTGTTAGGAGGCGAGTGGTGCATAGAACACCGCGTTCAAATCAGGAAGACCTTAAATACGGGTTTCTAGCGTTTTCATAATTTTTACTTTTGGAAAATTACACAAAAAAAAAATCTGCTTTTAGTTTGCAGTCCTTTAGGTACTCACACACATATCCACATTTAAATGATTTAAAACCAACGAATATAAATATATTGCCTGTATATAGCCTAACCCTTCAAATCCTGGAATATGAAATAATACACAGAACATCCTTTTGTTTTTTGTTTGAAGTGTTTATAATATATTGAAGTGAAAAAACACACCTCATTTTGTCCCGAACAGTTTCTAAATTATTTTTGTGCCATTATTAATACAATGCTTTTTTTATTTTTTATTTTTATTGTATCATACCAATGCATTTATTTTGATTCTGGGCTGGTGCAGAGGGGTCAGTAGGTCATACCAATCATACCAAATATGGCTGCAGGGATATTTGCTGCACTGGATAGATCCAGTATATGGTAAATGTTATACATGCATAGACATATCAAGTATTGTTCAAAGTCTGTAGGTGCTGTCAAGCTTCAACGGTCCCTTCTCGGACATGTTCCTGAGTCCACGTGTTTATTTCACTACAGGATCATTTATGTCTTAAGATTGACGATACGACAGTGTGGTGCTTGATTGATGCTTCAGGACCAGACTTTGCTCCTCTGACCCTGAAATGAACTACTAGCTCTGGAAAATGGACAAAGGAAGTTCAGATTTATCTACTTAAAAAAAAAAAAAAAGGTTTTCAAGCTTAAATTTGGACACAGAAAAACTCCAGGTGAAGTTTTTAAATCACTGAAAACAGCCACGAGTGTTTGATCGAACGCAGGAAGCAGAGACGCCGGACGTTTCCACAGCCACGAGCTTGAAGAAAGATCCAGGTCCTGAAATGAGACACAGCTTACGCAATGTTACGTTCGTTTACATAACCTTAAAAGTGGGAGACTTTCCCAGTTCTAGCGTCATGTCTACAATCAGTCAAATTTTGTGTAAAAACACAGGGTTTGGCGAGAGAGGATGTAAACCTGTCACTCTGACAGGGTGGCATTCAGCAATCGAGGGCTGATCTTCCCTCGAGGCCGAGCTCTGCCTGAGCTGGCAGAAATCTGCAGTCACAAAGTGCATGCGCATATTTGTTCAATACTGCGGTCATTTGGCAATCTGAGTGTCCTCCTACGCCCCGTCAGAATGAGGTGAGCTGGCCTTTACAAGGCTGCCAATGTCAAGCCAAAGTCAATACGATATATCACAGTTTGGAAGTGTGCAGAGAGAAGACTTGCTTCAGCACGCCAAACACCAAATTCACTAAATCGAAAGGCTTCATGGGCGCAACTTGTTATCCATTTCAGAATGAAAAAGAATTTGGCGGTCACAACATCTATCACCCATCTAATAATGCGGGCGGCGGAGTCTCATTCATGCTTTCTTCATCAAAACAAGAAAAAAAACAAAACCACTGGAATGATGTAAATGCGTATTTTAATGCAGAAAGACTTGCATTGTTCTTCAAAGCTTCATTAAGCTCCAATCAGCACACCGAGACCGAACCCCAGTGACAACAACAGAAGACTTGAGCCGTTTAGTCGCATGTAATTCATGCCGGATTAAAAATACGAATTTAAGAAAGAGCTTTGAGGACATGATGAAAAACAGATGCTCGTCTCCATCGTTGCAACATCAAAGCACATGAAATGAGATCGCTCAAGTCAGATTAATAGCTATTTGAAGTATGCTGTCAGAGACAGAGACCCAGCATTGTTTTATTGAAAACAATAAAATAAAAACAGGCAGGAAAGATCCAACAGGTGGTACTGGTAACAGACGTAGTGCAAGGAGACGAGGAATAATCAGAATAGCAGAGTGAAAGATTCTTCTGCCTACAGCTCATGTGCTGTATTCACTGAGCTTGAGGTCACATGATGCCGTGAATAGAAATGCCATTACAGCGTCGGGGATGGCAGCATAATTCTGTTTTTTTTATGTGGAAAGAGAGAAACGTCCAGCAACAGCTAGACTGAGGAAGGCCAGTATCTGCGTCGTATGGGGTTGAGAGGTAGACTTGTAGTCAAGACCGCCTAAACCGAGACCAAGACCAGAGAGCATCAAGACCACGACTATTTCAGCTCAAGACCGAGACCAAAAAGAAACCTAGTTATTTCCTGATCCTGCGTGATTGTAGAACATCAGCAGCATCCTGGTTCAGCTAGTTTCCATATGAGCTTGTATTCAACTGCAGATCAATAACACTGAGAAGTGGATGATGATGTTGAACTTACTATAATGTTTCATCCATCAGCTGAGATCAGATATGTGTGGCGACTGCACTACCGCTATTTCTACACTATTGGAGGATTGACTCCAGTGCTTTAAGGATTGACACGACTACTAACTAGTCCCAAAGTCCTCTAACAGAATAACCAGCTCCAACACCCCCCTGCACCTCAGAAAAGTCATGAATAGTAAATGTTACTGATTTAAATTGGACAAAGAAAAAGAGGAACTCGACGGGAATAATGATGGCACATGCAGAGAGAGGCAGATATTAACTTTGTGAGAACTGGGCCAATCAGAACTGTCCAGCTGTCCAAGTCACACCCCAAAAGTTCAAGGGTCGTTTCAAAAGTCATATTTTCTGTAGTGCGAGTTTAACGAGTGGAATTGCTCCCGTGTAGCTTCTGACCAGTGCAGCTGAAATGGATGAAAAGATCCAGGGAAGAAAAGGTGTCTGGCGTGGACACACAAGTGTATTTGGTGACATGAAAAAAAAGATGTTATCGAACACTGATAGTTTTACCTGATCTCACGGCTGTTTTGTGTCCCATGTTGGTCCCCAAAACAATAGATAAATAAAACAAGGGCAACACAAAAGAATCAGACTGAAATGAAAGGTGAGCATCAGAAAAAAACAGCAGGATGCTAAACAGACGGGAGGTAAAACCATAGACATATATAAAGGCTAGATGACTCACAGCGGAGTCTCCAGTGTCGTTCACCCGCGGCCATCTTGCCACAGGAGACTCTCTGGTGCGCATGCGTGCGCTATAGTTGTTGCTGTTGGAGGGTGAGTGGTCTGTACAGACAAAAATACTCATAACTTGCTGAAATCTTGACGGATTTACAAACGGATTGGTTCATCATAAACGTCATTAACGTGGGTGTAATTCGGGATGCTTGGACATGTTGAAATTGTATCTCTTCGTTGCGAAAAACGACCTAATCATGCAGCAATAGTTGTGTATCACCACTAACTAACGTTACCTGCCCAAGTTATCAAGGGTGACCACCAGTACTCAAATTGTAAAAAAAAAAATCAGGGGGGATGGTGGATTTTATCATATGGGGACAGATAATTTGTGCTGATTACAAATAATATAATATATTACAAATAATAGCAGTGACCAAAACATCTGCAGAAATACTGCAGGAATGACATAGCAGCAGTTAAATGCAGCCTTCTGTAAGCTTTAAATATCCACTGGGCTTACATCAAATACATCAAAACACAACAATAAAAAACACTTTTCTGAACTTATCAATATGACTCTGTCCTTCACAGGATAAGTAACATGGATCACTGCAAAAACTCTAAATCTTAACAAGAATATTTGTCTTATTTCTAGTTAAAATGTCTCATTTTAGTAAAAAAATCTTATTACACTTAATGGATAGAGGTGTGTATATATATATATATATATATATATATATAGACACACATATGTAATGTAATGTCATGACGTAAATACATCATAATGTAATAATATATTAATATGTTATGTCATATGAATACATGTTATATGGTAATAATATGTATGTGTGTGTATATATATATATATATATATATATATATATATATATATATATATATATATATATATATATATATATATATATATATATTGTCATGGCTATCTGTTTCTGGTTATTTTCATATAAAAGTACGTTTTTCAATGTTTATAATTATTCACAAGTATGCAGTGTCATAACTACATCTCTGACGTTCATGACAAACCAAACTGTTTGAAAATCTGTTGAGAATTGAGCAAGTTAAGGTTGTTTAAGCAGTACATGCTCCATTGAACACAATGTTATTCTGAGCGAGCTCTCCTGTGGCAAGATGGCCGCCGTGTGACGACGTCGCTCTCCATTGGCAGCAGCGCGGACGAGTCATCTAGCCATTATATATGTCTATGGGTAAAACACCCAGACCAGCAGAGGGGAAGAGAAAGATAAGAAAATACACACAGGGCTGAGGAGACACAGGTGTAAGCAATCAGGAGGGATGGGAACAAGGGAAGCCAAACTAGAACTGAACACGCTGAGAAACAGACTTTCAAAATAAAGCAGGAAGTACGTACAAGGCCAATCCTAAAACACAAAAAGACTCCAAACTGATCAGAGACCCCAGATGGCTGTTTTGTGTCTCATGTTTTTGCATGTTTTTGGTCTTGTTTTGAACATTTTACACTTCTTTTTGGTTTTAAACTGTTAACTGCTACTTTATGGCATTTTCATAGAAGAAAAACGTGGATTTAACTTAGTTACTGATAACTCTAAACACAACAAGAAAGCTTCTATAGGCATTCCACTTTATTGATGCAAATAACCTGCAAATGTCACTTTCATTGCCACTTTTCAAAAGGTTCACAGAAGAACTTGTGCCGCTTCCTTATCCGGTGGTGGTTTCAGGTGTCTGATGTGAGAATTTCAAACCGGGACTGAAATTCTTCAGCTTGGCCCCCCACCTTGATTATTTTCCTCATCAGTACGAATCACTCTGGTTCTGCTGGATTCCAGTTTGGTTTCCTGGGTGCAGCACCAGCAGGTGCAGAAGAAGCCGTCTCCGGCGGAGATTAAATAGGCATGAACCAACCAGGGAAATGAAGCATGTGATGTAGGAGGAGCATCTGACATTCTGCCAGTTTTGTGGTAAAAACGAGCTGATCCAAGGTGTAAACAATTCTGCATCCATCTCGGCTGTTCTGAATATCAAACCCATTTCACGATAGAGAAATGCTGCAAAGTGAATGGGATTAATTAAAGATCCAAATTCACACCTGAAAGACGGATGATTGCAGGATCTTTGGGGTAAAACTGACATTAATGACACAAACCTTGATAAGATTTCTTCATCACCAATTTCTTGCTTTACATCAGCCTTATTCTGTATTCAAGAAGTAAAATTACTTTTCCTGAGGCACCATCAGATCCCCGTGACCCTGAATAGGAATCAGGTTTAGATAATGGATGGATTGAGGGATTTATTACTTTTCCTTGGCGTGAACTGCATTTAAGCCCTTTGCACGTTGGCAGGCAGTACTGAGGCAAACTCGTGTAATTGTTATCACCATCTCAGGGTTGTGTTTAACACCATTAAGAAAAGTGCCACCTCTTTGTGCAGTTAAAGGCTCTTTATTTAGAGTTCCCACTTTCCAAAAACAGCACCTGGCAGCAGAAGTCCCTGGCTTTTCTTTATGAGGTGCTCTTAAAGAGGCCTTTTCTGCTTCTTCTCTTGTCTTTGTAGGATTTTGAGGAAGCTGATTTGTGATGGTGAAGCTCAAATTAAATTGCAGTCAGATCTGCAGATATTGATGGTGGTTGTTGGTCTTAATTCAGAAATCCATCTACATGGTAGCAGGCCATTAGAGCAGATGAAAGCTCTCCGTAAAGGATAACTGAGGTCTCTAGCCGACGGTGATGATGAATGAGGTTTCAGTGCATTTCTCTGGTCAGACTTTGACACTTGGATTGAAAGTCAGCCTGTTTCTTGTAGCTGGAATTAAGTGTACGCAGAGCAGAGCCGGCTGGGAGGCCAGCAGCCTTTGTTCCTCATCATTAGCCTCCTCCATGACTCAACTGCACCAGTTTATACAATGGCAGGACCGAAACAAGCTAAACAGCCACATTAACGTTCCACTGTGCCACCGCAGGCTGCGGCAATGTTTTATTGCAACATGCAGAGGTGGCTTTTACAGAGCTGTAAACGCACTCCCAAACTTTAAATACAACTTGTGAACTTTCTCCACCGTCTTGTTTAACCCAAAGCTGGGAAAGGTTCAGCTGACGGCAAACAATCTCCGTCTGCTCCACAAAGGGGGGCGGCTGGTCCACAAATCTGATCACAGCTGCCTTATGAGTTTTCAATATACTATTATTTCACAATTTGTAGGAAAGATGCTAATAACAGAATTAGTATTAGAATTTCTGAACACTTAGCCAAATAAAAACAGATACAAATATTCAAATGTGACCAGCTTAGATTACAAAGTCCAACATTGCTTCACCTGGAACATCGTTTAGGGCTGACAAGATCTGAAAATATGCAGTTGAGTAAGCTGCTCAGAATGACAACTGAATTCTTCACTCAACTCTTCTTCATCTCCTCCCAGATGTGCTGTACCACGAAACTAAAGCTGTGAGACTGTATGTAAGCAGGGGATGGGGTGGAGTCACGTGTCTGACTCAGCCCCCTAACACAGAAAAGAGAAGATGCTTTTTTGGATGAGGAGAAGACACTCAGCTACCTGTACGTGTAATAGTAAGAGAAATGGTGTGTATTTACAGAGTAAATCCTTCATTTTGCACAGAGTAGGTTTAGATCCGCCAGGATCAGGGATCGATTACTTGGGTCTGCGCCCAGAGCGAGACAGGGCGTGATAATTTATCCCGACGCGTCCCCGCGGCCGGGGAGGTTGGTGCCGCTTGGGCTTGCGGGCTCCGTCATTTACTGCTGAAGGATTGTACATGTAGATGCGTGGGCTGACGTGTCTGCTGGACTGGACTGTTCGGGCTTTCTCAAAAGCATCGGAAAGACTCGGCTGCTCCGCAGCCAGAGAGCTGCGGGCTCCTGCCCGTCTCAGCTGATCAGGCTCGGATGAAACCTGACGCGTCCTCTGACAACTGATTAATGTAATATCTTAAATAAAGTACAATCAAACTAAGTTTTGTTCCTGCTCTATTTTTAAATATGCACACTTGTATGCTTGTGTGTGTTGTAAGGTGGTGCTCCGTGTGTGTTGACGGCGCCTTTCCACACGGCACGCTGTGTGTGTGTTTTAAATACAGAAATTACACACAAAACTGAGGGTGCGCCTTTCCACACGGCGCCCGAATGGTCGTCAAAATACGGTAATTAGCTTGACTGTATATACAGAGATGAGAAGCGTAACAGGTGGAAAGGAAAGTTCAACCCAGAATGGACAGATTCATTCTGGTTCAGTCTTCCCACTGGGACAAAACCAGTGTCTCATACGTTCAGAGACCGTGGCGTTCAAAGTGCGAAAGTGAAACGCCACTGAAACAAAACACAAAGTTTTTCATCAAACATATCCACTCAAGTCTGAACTGAAGTCACAGAAAATAAACTGACCATCTTAAAACATCCTGCCCATATTTGGGTCCACATACAGCTGTGAAGCAGCTTTCTCCACAATGAACAGAATTAAAACTAAATATCATTCCAGTCTCACCAATTTTTATATTCATTTATTATAAAATGTGTTGAGACAATTAACAAAGAAAAGGGGAAATTCAAACTGCTGGTAGAGAAATAAAATAAGATGGCATTTGAAAAATAAAATAAAATGTATTTTATTTTTAAGAGAAAAAAATATGTGTAATTCAATGTTAAGTGGCAAATATGTACTTTTTTTTAATATAACAGTCAGATGCAGATGTTGATACAACTATGAGGCTACTTGAATATATACATATATATATATATATATATATATATATATATATATATATATATATATATATATATATATTATGATGTTCTGGACCTTCGCTTGAGTAAATTTTCTCTAAATGGACCTCTTACAGTTTTAGTTGAAGACCCCTGCTATAAAGTGTTAATATTTAATGGGCCCCGGGCCACTCTGTACTGAAAGAATTGGGCCCCAAGGTCAGAAACGTTAAAAACCCCTGACCTAGACCCATTGTTGCAAAATTTTTACATTTTAAGCAGAAGGAGCAGGTGAGGAGCCGGGGACCCCAGCTACGTGGACTACCGTTTTCCGTGAACGACCAGTTTCCCAGGGCGATCCTAGACCGTCGGCGGGTCCTGTTCCCGATCCAGAGGAAGCTCATGGCGGAGGGAGCACAGGCAGTCATCACCGTGGATAAACTGTACATGAATGGTCAACTGTACCGCAACCCGGACACCACTCCCTGGCTCTTCTAAACGGATGAGTACAAATTTTCTTTTTTTTTCTCACTGATTGGTGGTTAGATTAGATATAGCTCCATAAAGACTTTCGGCTCATTTTAAATTATTAATAATCACTGCTCTCAACCAGTAATTCACAGCAGGTGATCGTTTCTTTTCTTTTTATGATTAGAATTATTTCCCACCCCCCCACCTCACCCCTTTTTCCCATTCCTATCTTAAATGTTCCTTTTTTTCTTTTTCCCTATGTCCCATCCTGCTGCACTTTCTGTTTTGTAAATTGGTATGAATACACATGCCACACACATAGAATAACATGGCACGCACATATGCGACAATATATTGTTAGTAATTTACATGAGCTCATACAACTTAACCATCTACATATAATATTACCTCCAACGATTGGATCATGGACAAATTAAAGTTCTTGACCTGGAATGTACGTGGAGCTGGAAATAGAGAGAAGAGACTAAAACTCTTTAATCAGATAAAAACTCTGCAGGCAGACATTGTCTTATTACAGGAGACTAATTTAGTTTAAGCTTCAATTCAATTCAACTTGCCACAGCACATTTTCCGTATGTGTTTTCGGCCTGTTACAACTCTACTTTTTCCCAGAATGGTTTAATGTGTTTACACTCCCAAATAGCATGTAGGTATGTTCCGGTCTCTTCTTGACATTTCCAACATAAATTATTAGCCAACAACCCCATTCTGTAGAGTTTAGATGGGGTGAAATAATACCTATGTATTAATTTGTACTGGGTAAATTTCCCTCTGGCTTCCTTTTTATGTTTTCCTGAATTTGCTAATATTCTCAGCCAGGTTTCATCATTCAGTTCACACCCTATGTCTTTCTGCCAGACACATCTCAGACTTTGACATATATTTCCCTTTAACCCATTAAAGATTCTGTAAAACACAGCTGCCCTGTGAGTTGTGTCCGGGAGTTCCAAAAATGTCACCACCGGATTCTTGTCTTGTGGGAATTGACCCTTAGTTATACTGTCTCTGACTTGTAAAAACTTTCCAAAAATTTCCTTTATCTTCCAAGTTGTATTTTTGCTTAAGTTCGGAAAAAGAGATAAACACTCTACCAGAGTATAAGTCACCCACATTACATACTCCTTTCGTCAGCCATTGATTCCAGTGAACAGTCTTTTTCCCAACACGTATTGCAGTGTTGTGACATATAGATGCATATGATTGTGTTAGATGTGATGTGCCACACATTCTATGCACTTCTCTCCAAACAGTTCTAGAATGTGCTAGCACCGGGTTTGAGAAGTAGTCCTGTCCATCAGAAGTTGGTCCATGTGAGAAAACATCTAAAGGCTTGTAGGGGTTTGTCAGTTCCTGCTCAATTTTGATCCAGCTCAGCTCAGAATCAGTTCTCCCCCAATGCTTTGCCAGTCTGGACATTTCAAACGATAGGTTATATAATCTGACATTGGGTAGAGCCATTCCTCCTATGATCCTTGGTGACCACATCTTCTTTATGTTAATCCTTGGTCTCTTTTTGTCCCATAAAAAGTCTTTGATAATTTTGTCATATTGCTTATAGAGTTGAGGTGCTATACAAACAGGTAACATCATAGAAACATAATTAAATTGTGGTGCAACCACCATTTTGATCACATTTATTTTTCCCCATAAACTAAGTTTCAGTTTTTCCCATTTGTCCAGATTCAGTTTTATCTTTTGAAGTAGTGGTTCCATATTGGACATCATTATTTCATCTAGCTTTGGATTTAATTGGATGCCCAAGTATTTCATACCCGAAGGCATCCATTTGAAATTAAATGATTTAATACTACTAGAATGACATGTGTTTGATAGAGGCATAGCCTCTGATTTGTGCCAATGTATCTCATAGCCTGATAATTTGGAGTATTTGTTGATACATTCCAATAATACCGGTAAAGAACTAGCAGGGTCTGCTATCACTGCTAAGATATCGTCCGCATACATAAAAAGCTTATGTTCTCTTCCCCCTGCATACACACCTTTAATTCTCATATTAGTTCTGATTGCTAAGGCCAACGGTTCCAATACTATTGTGAAAAGTAGCTGGGAGAGAGCACATCCCTGTCTGGTTCCTCTAGAAAGACAGAACAAATTTGAAATCAACCCATTCGTGATGACAGCTGCTCTCGGGTTGGAGTAAAGTGTTTTCACCATTTACAGAAATCAGTCCCGCATCCAAACTTGGAGAGAGCTAACATAAGAAACCTCCACTCCACGCGGTCAAAAGCCTTTGCGGCGTCAAGTGAGAGGGCTGCGACCGGTATCGGACTAGAGCGGTTCATATGCATGAGATGTATAAGTCTTCGCATATTATCAGTGGAGGACCTATTTTTAATAAATCCCACTTGATCACCATTTATAATGTCTGGCAGTACCTTCTCTACACGTGATGCCAGTGTCTTTGTCAGAATTTTAAAATCAACACCGAGAAGGCTTACGGGTCTGAAATTAGATGGTTCTGATGTATCTCTGTCCTTTTTAGGTATTAGAGTAATTAATGCATCATTGAATGAATCGGGTAGACCGCCTGTCTCAAACGCTTCCCGATACACTTCAAGTAAGACAGGGGCTAAAATATCAGCATACTTCTTATAGTATTCAACTGGGAAGCCATCCATTCCTGGGCGGGGGGGTGGTGATCCCGTAGCCCTTGGGGTTGGGGGTCGGCTTGGGGGGCTGTAGTGCGGGCCTCTGGTGACCCTTGGCGGGCGGTGGGTGGGGGGGTTGGGGGTCGTCGCCGTGGGGCCCTGTCCCTGACCGGGGGAGGCCTTGGGGGTCTATGGGGGGGGGTTGCCTCATGGCGGTGGGTGTCGGTGGCTGGGGGGGGCCCGGGTGGGGGGCTGTGGCCCGGGCGTCACCAGTCCATTCCGGGGGGGGCTGGGCTGTGGGCATGGGGGTCCCACTCGGAGGGCCCAGCTCTGCCTGGGTGGGGGGTGGCTGTCTGTGCTGGGGGGGCATCGCTGCCTTGGTCCGCCGTCGCTGGGCGGGGGCCGCATGCCCCTGCGTCTGCGGGGACTCCGGGGCCTTTGGGGTGTCCGCCGGGAGGATGCCGGGGGGGCGGGGGGTGGGGTGCCGGGTCCGGGGGGCGGGCCTCCCCTGGCCGGGGGGTGCGCGGGGCGTGCGCGGGGGGTGCGCGGGGGGTGCGCATGTAACAGAGTTTTGTTGTTGACTCCACTTGCCACCTATTATTTTTTAGATAGTACCAGTATCGTGAGAGTACATTGGTTGGCGTTACTTTCCTCCGTCTATAAGTACTGGCTGTGACGTACCAGTATGAGAGGATTGAGCTCACGGTAGGTTACACGAAGCACAGCGTTACGTTAACTCTGTCATAACATAATTCAGCAATACAACTGTCATAATATTATGTCTGACTACATTACAGAGAGTGGCGACTGCATTGTACTGTACTTCGTGCAACAAATTGGTTCAATTCGTCACTGTTTTATATCGTAGTTAGCTTCTAAGCTAAGCTAACTTTTCTTTTTTTTAACTTCTCTGTAGGGCTGTGCCGTGTGTGTGTGTACGTGCTTACGTGACTGACCAGTGAATTCTCACGCTGTATGCAGGTATATATTTTTGTTGTGTACACATTTATTTTAATTTATTAATATATTGTACCAGTATGAGAGGATTGAGCTCACGGGCTGTGCCGTGTGTGTGTGTACGTGCTTACGTGACTGACCAGTGAATTCTCACGCTGTATGCAGGCAACAAATGTCAGGTGAAAAATCCAAGGACTGTCGGTCCCTTACTAACACAACGCAGACGAAAGGGAGCTGAACAACTGTTACACGCGGGTGGGCGCGGCAGCGGGGTGGAGTCATTCTCAGGTGTCTATGTCTTATGTTGTCAGTATGAATGGGGGGATGTTGGGCCATTTCCCCCTCAGCCTGGGGGCTCCGGCGGCACCGGGGGCACCCATGGAGGTACGGTAAGGCCCTGACCCGGCTCGGCGGGCCGGCCCCCATCGACCTGGATGGCCGGCGGGGGAGCGTGGCCGCCTTCCAGAGCTGGCTCTGCTGGCCCTGCCTCCTGGCTTCGGCCTCCATTCCCCCTCCTGCCCCGCCTACACGATTCACACGCACACAGGTTAGAGGGGACGGGGGGTCCGGGTATGGGGGACACTGTCCTGCGTGGCCCGGTACTCCGCGCCCCACGGTTTTAACAACACCGTAGACACCGCACACTCAACATTTAATAAATACATTTAACAAGGATACTTAGCGTTCTGGAGGGGGGGGGGGGGGGGGGGGGGTCATTGTCAATATGATACCCTGACCTCCCCCTCCCTGTTTTTATTGCATTAGCCACATGCACTCAACACTAGGGGTAGGAGAGGGGCCCACACCACCCGCGTTCCCTCGCCGGCCTGGGACGGGCGGGTCACGGTGCCCGGGCCTGGCGGGGCTCGCCGCGCAGCCTGGGTGCCTTCTGGCGGTGCTGGACCCCCCCGGGGAGGGGGAAACGCCGCGGGATCCCTGGCTGCCTCTTCCTGTGATTGTGGAAGTGTATAGATACACTTCAGGTGGAGCTTTGAAAGGACTATTGCACACACACACACACACACACACACACACACACACACACACACACACACACACACACACACACACACACACACACACACACACACACACACACACACACACATAGACATATACACCGGCTCGTTCACCTGCATGCTGGCTCTGTAGTTTTTGTGGTTAGTTAATCGCGGTAGCTTAGCGCAGATTGTGATTGGATCTCGAGACTTGGGACGGTTGCTGCTCGTGTTTTGGCTGGGTTTGTATGTGTATATATATGTATGTGTATGCGTATGGGTGCGTATATATATATATATATATATATATATATATATATATATATATGTATATGTATTAAATATAGTAACAATGCACATATATATGCCTTAGGTTCTTACCAGCATTGGTATTAACCATTAATATGTGTGGTAAAAAAGGTAAAAAAAAACAAACGCCCAAATCCATCCTTCAATCAGCGTGGATTTGAGCGCACACTTGAGCACAACACTCCACCCTGTCTCCTCCCTCAAATACATATATTTGAATATGATAATGAAGATAATTATCCATTAAAAAACGCTCCTCCTAACAAGGAACTTGCAAAAACAAGTAAAACAAATAAAAAAAACATCGCCTGTGAGCTGGAGACAGTCCTGTCAAAAGTTGAGGCCTGGAAAAAATAATTTATTTGGGGCATTTCTTCCGATTTAAGCTGCAATGCATTACGGGTAATGTTGTTCTTTCCTTTGTGTTGCATTCCGTGAAGAGTTTTGGTTTTATTATGATCGTAAGGGTTTGTGAATGTTTATGGGCAGCGTTAGTGCATCATTACACTTTCCTTTTCTTGTTTGTATTTTAAGAACCGACCCCAGAACTGAAGTTGGTGGGACAAAAAACGGCTCCTCGTTCAGCTTTACTGTCATGCGTATTATATACTGACGGATTAAGACCAATGTACACGTTTATTGGGTCTTACACATTGTGGATGTCCGCGATCACCACTCTCATAAGCAATATGCACAATATAAACTTAATATAAAACATGAAGCATCACGATCTGATTCCTCCGCTGCAGAAAGACAACTTGTGCCGACAGGATTATCGAGGTGCAAACGTGAGAAATAAAGAACAAAGTTGCTGTAACTCGGAGTGTTGCATCCGCAGGAGGAAAGACCAGTTTAGGTCCCGGTCCAGGTCCAGGTCCAGGTCCAGATCCCGGTCCAGGTCCAGGTCCAGGTCCAGGTCCAGGTCCTGGGAGGAGAGACCGGTCTCGGTCCCAGTCCATCACCGGAGAGACACTTTCTGGATCCTGCAGCACTTGCAGCTGACTCGATATCAGAC
>NC_084609.1:36102112-36152112 GCF_033807715.1 Cololabis saira | reverse complement strand
TGGTGTAAACCTAAACAACACCTCTAGCATTATTAACTCCCTGTTGAAACCCGGCTCAAAGCTAATCGATCATCCCAGTGGCAAAACACGCTATTTATGTGGTACACTTTCTGCATTGGGGGGATGCTGCAAAAAACTTCCCCCTCCACAAAGCCTTTGACAATGAATGATGCAGTGAAGGCTCCTGTACAATATTTAAGTAAGGTCCGGAGTGCATAAATGTACTATTAACGGTGCTGCTGACTGCAGAATTTCATGTTTCTCCTTCCATTTTTTCTGCTTTTCCATCTTTAATTCAGGTGTGCTGGTTAAATACTAATGTATATGCAGTGTTGGGACTAACACGTTATTTAGTAACGCGTTACAGTAACGCCGTTAGTTTTGCGGTAACTAACGCATTACTTTTTAAATTCAGTAATGCAGTTTCCGTTATTTCTGGCTACAGTGAAGCTTTTTTTCCCCAAACGTGGAGACCAGAGGAATTGTAGTGTGTGTGATCAAAAACATGACGGTCATGAGCCAAGAAAAGGAGAGTTTTGCAACGTGGAGATATTGTCATTACAGCAATCCCTCGTTTTTCGCAGGGGTTATGTTCCAAAAAGAACCTGTGATAAGTGAAATTCTTTTTACAATTATTATAGAAGGCTTCAAATTGCGGAGATCAGCACCGCCTCGCACGTATTTCCCTGCTCTTCTGAGCCGCTGCATCCCGACTCTGTAGCGTCTTTTTCTCCTAAACCCTGCGGTGCAGCTGTGTTTTTTCGAGAGAAGAAAATAGTTATGGGTCGTTTTGTCGCTCTTTTTTCTTCTGGGCAAAAAGATTCTTATAAACCGACATGCTACCATTGGTTATTATATTTGAGGACTGTAATGAACGATTCATCAAAGGGTCCCGTTCTTGAGCTGCTGCTGAAGCTCATTGGCCGTTCTCAGCTTGTTGCTAAGCAACCAGCGTTATTGATACAGGAAGTGAAGAAGCGGGGAGACTGTTTAGCCAATCAGAATGCAGAACACGATGCACAATGCAAATCCATACAGAACCTGCTGAAATGAAGGCTAGAGGGGATTAATGGGAGCATTAAAAATTTTTTTTTTATTTAAAGTAACTAAATAGTTACTTTTCATAGTAACGCATTCATTTTTGGTCTAAGTAACTGAGTTACAAACTGAGTTACTTTTTTAATGAAGTAACTAGTAACGGTAACTAGTTACTATTTTTCAGTAACTAGCACAACACTGTGTATATGTGACGTTGAAACAGCCAGAGCGCCTGGAGCAGACAGTGAGGCAGGTAAATCGAGAAAAATCTCGATGCAAAATAGACAGAATGACCCATCAACAGCGGTTTTAATGTTCAACCCTGCACCTTTTCCTCCCCGTCTTTAGTCTGAAGGTTGAAAATGCATCTCCACGTAACATCAATGTCATCAACATTCACCCCGTGTTTGCGTTATCATCAAAGACACACGCTGCCCTTTCCCCGCCGGAAACATGTCAAACAGCAACAATCTGAATAGTTTCCGAATAAGCAGCTGATGTGACGTTCCGGGCCACGGCGGCATGAATGCAGAATGAGGAGCTGTGCTGCCGGGGAGGGAAGAAAGTGCTGCAGTGGACAGGTCTGTGGGCACAAGGAAGAGATGAAGGAGGAGAAGGAGGAGGAAAGAGATGAGCAGGGAGCTGGGGAAAAGGGAAATGAGCAACAGAGCATGAATGGTGGAGTTGACAGAGCGTTAACGGCCATACACACACACACACACACACACACACACACACAGACAGCTGTACGCGGTCAACACAGAAGCAGGGGAGAGATAAAGAGCTATCGAGAATGATGCAGCCAGAAGCAAAGAGAGGGTAAAGAAACAAGAGAGGGGGATGAAGGTGAGAGGTGAAGAGGCGGACAGAGAGGCCGGTAGAGTGCAACAGGTAGGTGACGATAAAGGCGCCGCGGAGACCCCAAACACCGCCAGGATGAGCCATTCCACACAGCAGGTATTTTTACTCAAGGTGAAGAACAGCGAGGAGTAATCAACATCAGAAAAGAAAAATGGGAAGCTAGCTGGGAGCGGACCAGCAGGGGGGCTGGTTAGGGAGGAGAAGCAGTTGAGGGATGGATGAGGGACAGGGTGATGAATGGGAGGAGGAGAAACAAATACAGAAAACGGAGACGTAAGAACGCGAGGAGAGAAACGGGGCGGTTCAGGCCAGTGGGGTAGGGATAGTCAGTGCAGCACGTGCAACCGCACAGGGGCCCGTGCGACTTGCCGTATTACTCCTAATGTTTTCAGGCATACGTCACTACTTCTTGTAGAGTGCGCACATCCGCGGGCACACGCAATGTTGTTATCTTATTCACCATGTCTTCTTACAAGCATAAATCTGGCAATACTAAAAGAAAGGACAGAAAGGAAAGAGAAGAAAAGAGAGCAAAGCTGCCAAAATTAGACAGTTTTGGATTTTCCAGCAAGGCAAGTAGCCAGCGCCACCAGCCCTCCAACGAGCCCGAGCCCGGGCCCGGAGGCCAGTCTGACCCGCAAAGATCAGATTCTACTCTCCAGCACGCAAATGATGACGCTCTATATGAGAAGGCCAAACGTCTGTCTGATCATTACAGCCGGGACATAGCAATGACTTTTCCTGCACAACTCCTGTCATTCAGGACCTGTTTCCAAGCAAATATTGCTGAGCAGTCCTCAGTCTCCCAGCTTGCCAGGATGCTGATTGTGGATAATCACTCAGCAACATCCACCTTCGGTGAAGTCTGCACTGCGCTCCTCTTGTTTTTAACATTGTTTTTGACAGTGGCGTCAGCTGAGAGATCATTCTCAAAGTTAAAAATGATTAAGACATACCTGAGGAGCTCCATGGGCAGGAGCGGTTGAGTGGCTTAGCTATCCTCTCCACTGAAAATTTAAGAGCCAGGGAGTTGGACATTGGGGATGTAATCCAGGATTTTGCCCAGCGCAAGGCTCGCAAGATGCCGTTTCACTGAACTTATAAATTAATCTTTTGTTTAGTAGGCTACACCCTGTGTTAAACCTCGGGTTCATATTCTAAAAACCTTTTCTTAGATTTTTTTTTCTTTTCAAGGAATTAGTCTAATATAGCCTACAGCAGAGATCTGTTTTTCACGTTACGCACTGTTGCGGTTTGGTCGGAAGATCTTAAAATAAAGTGTAAAAAAACAAAAACAATAATCTCTCTTCCGTCTTGTCATGCTATTGTTGACTTAATGTTTATTATCTCCTCTTGCCTTAAGCTTTATCATGTAGCAATGCACTCTTAACTTTGTAAGAAAAATGATTTTGTGGTCATTTCAGCACCACCATGTATTAGACAGCTCCTCCCGTGCTGTCTGATGCGATGGTGAGGTTTGTTGACCTGTTGTGCACAGGTGAGTCAAAGCTGGGCTGTTACATTTAAAATCTTGACCTCTTAAAAAGTTTCTAATAGGCTACAATAACCCAAGTCATTTATTTGATTGTAAAATGTAACAAACCGTTGGTAAAATCTATATAGACCTCATATTTGGGGTGAGGGCGCGCATGCATGTGTAACATGCTAATTAGTAACATGCACTTAGGGCCCGTCAATATACCTTTCACTGGGGCCCGTGCTGAGGTTGCTACGTTGCTGGTTCAGCCTACTCTTATGGTGGCGTCCTCGGAGGACGTGATCAGCATTTGGCCGTATATGGCTGAACTGGCAGTGGAGCGCGGTCTTAGTGTGGCCGTAGTCCTGGAGGGATCTCCAACACCTGCAGGGGCACAACAACAACGCACAGCACTCAGGAAACTAATCCTCAAATAAACAGCGTGAGCTGGGAGCAAAACTAAAAGTGCTTGGCTGAAATAGTTGAAAAAAAAAGTAATTTAAAATGAATAACTAAGAAGAGATTGGGGAGAATGCAAGGAGGATTAGGAGCAAAGAAGTCTGACGTGATGAGCAGGTAAACAAACAGAGAACTTCAAGTGGAAGAAATCTGCAGAGACTGATGCTACATGGATTCATTCATGCGGAGCACCTTATTAGACTCATGTGGAACCAGGTGTTGCTCCGACTAGAAGACACGTGTAGTGACTGAAATACACGGAAAAGACTATTTTAAGTCCTTGAATGCTTGTAGATTATTAATAAAGGAGAAGGCGACAGCAAATCTCCTCACAGAACCTCTTATCAATACAGCTAATTCATATAATCATGGAAATGAAGTCTCAGAGCTCAGAAACATCCAGTGCACTCCTCAGCTCTACATTGTGCACGAGCACGGACAGATTTTAGCCTTGTTTTAAACAATTGTTCACTGCAGAAATTGGTCCCCAGTACTGCACACAGGGAGAAGCCTGGCTGTAAAAAGTATGAATTCCCAACAAATACCGTTCTGTGGGAAATGTCATCCTAAAAACCAACCAAAGATGAGCTGCAACCAGTACTCGAGTTGTAAAAAAAAAATCAGGGGGGATGGGGGATTTTATCATATGGGGACAGATAATTTGTGCTGATTACAAATAATATAATATATTACAAATAATAGCACTGACCAAAACACCTGCAGAAATACTGCAGGAATGACATAGCAGCAGTTAAATGCAGCCTTCTGTAAGCTTTAAATATCCACTGGGCTTACATCAAATACATCAAAACACAACAATAAAAAACACTTTTCTGAACTTATCAATATGACTCTGTCCTTCACAGGATAAGTAAAATGGATCACTGCAAAAACTCAAAATAAGAATATTTGTCCTATTTCTAGTTAAAATGTCTCATTTTAGTAAAAAATCTCATTACACTTAAAACAAGACTCATCACTGGAAAAAACAACAATTTTCACCTGTTTCAAGTAGATTTTCACTTGAAATAAGTAGAAAAATCTGCCAGTGGAACAAGATTTTTTTGCTTGTAATAAGAAGATAAATCTTGTCCCACTGGCAGATTTTCCTACTTATTTCAAGTGAAAATTTACTTGAAACAGGTGAAAATGGTCAGTTATTAAAGTTATTTTTCTGGTGTTATTTTTCTGGTGATGACTCTAAATGTTGAAATAGCAGTAAAACCACATTCATTGATGAAATGACATAAGGGATGGAAAGGGGGGATGGCAGATTTACAGGGGGATGATTTTGACCGTTTTTATTTCAGGGGGGGATGCCGTCCCCCTCATCCCCCCTCAACTCCAGTACTGCGTGTAATGCAGTAAAATAAGCACATAATCCATATTTGGAGTAGCCTGATGGTCAGTAACAGCATATGGACAACAATGCCCCGAAACAACCAAGTCTCCCGGTTCAACTCTCAGCTGACTGGACCTTTGTTGCCTCTGTCCTCTTTCCCCACATTCCCTTTCCATCGCAACTCTAAACATCCAATTAAAGGGCTAGAAGTCACACCTCAGTAAAAATGTGAGAAATGCCCAGGCTTAGGCAATAGTTAACTACCGGTACTTGTGTAATAAAACGGACCGAACCAAAGGGAATAAGCCGAGCAGATGAAGCTCCGGCACCTGCAGTTCTGGAGAGAGCTGAAGAAAGCTCAACAACACACCAGCAACACTTGGGATTTTAGCCAGTCACTGAAATATTCATGTTGGTTGAAATGTCTGAGCAGAACGAGCCTAAGGGCACGCCAGCCGTGTTTGTTAAACTTCTCCTTCTGAAACGTGTGTATTCAAAGACTGAGGGAGCGTCTCGTTGTGTTGGTGATGGTTTTTACAGAGATCCAGCTCCAGGATCTCTGGCATGATGTGCATGTTAAATACCTCAAGTTTCTTAATAAAAGAAATATCTTTCAGTGAATCACCTTGAGAAATATATAAAAGCAAGCTAATTCAAAAAGAGGGAAACTTTCGTTTTTAATAGACGGATCCGGCATGATGGATTGAGATAGCAGATGCACACACTAACTACTAGAGTCAACCTTTGCTATTTCTATATTTAAAAAGCCCTTTGAAAAAGGTAAACTATGTACAAACATGGCGATTATTGATCGTGGAGCACTCAGAAATTCAAACACTTTCTACTTTCCCAACTACATGAAAGCTGCAGGCTGCCCCTGCATTGAGCTGCTGCCAGTAACAGTCACGAGGAGAAGGTCAGCCGTCGAGAGATCCTGCAGCCAAATGTCCTCAATACCTGACTAGCAGTCAGCACAAAACACACACACACACACACACACACACACACACACACACACACACACACACACACACACACACACACACACACACACACACACACACACACACACACACGCATTAACACAAACTCACACACAAGCGTGAGCAACTGCACTTCGTTAGTGACAAAAAAGCAGCTACTTTCTTTCCTCTGATGCATTTTTTTTCAACAAATTTGTCAACGTTTTTCTTAGTTGGGGCAAAAAGCCAGCGACTGAGACCATAATAAGATTGTTAATCATTATCATCCAGTATACAGGACTGTCTCAGAAAATTAGAATATTGTAATAAAGTTCTTTATTTTCTGTAATCCAATTAAAAAAAATAAAATATCATACATTCTGGATTAATTACAAATCAACTGAAATATTGCAAGCCTTTTATTATTTTAATATTGCTGATTATGGATTACAGTTTAAGATTAAGATTCCCAGAATATTCAAATTTTTTGAGACAGGATATTTGAGTTTTCTTAAACTGTAAGCCATGATCAGCAATATTAAAATAATAAAAGGCTTGCAATATTTCAGTTGATTTGTAATGAATCCAGAATGTGTGACATTTTTGCATTACAGAAAATAAAGAAATATTCTAATTTTCTGAGACAGTCCTGTAATTGTTTTAAAGAAGTCAAAATAAAAAAAAATGGATGCGCAGCAGTCATCACAAGCCCTGAAAATTGTCACAGGGCGCCACCTGCTGTAAGTTCAGAAACAATACCTGAAAAACCTTGAGTCTAAGTAGAAACCACATGTTCATTTTAAAGATTTTTGAAATTCTGGTGGTAATATGTTTAAAACAGCAACAAAACTGCATGCACAGAGATAATTAGCAGTCAATCACAAAGATCCAGCTGTAGATGAATCCAGTCATTTCCTCAGTATGCTTATTCACAATCACAATTTTCTGGTGTCTTTCTACAAGTGCTCCAAACAAAATGCATCTGTGTTTGGTTTACCAGCATCACGGTGGCTCAAAGGAAGGCTCTACAAAGGGTTGTGAATACAGCTGAAAAAAAATCATGGCTGCTCTCTCACTGGAGGATTTACACAGCGAATTAAAAAGACAAAACATATCAGAAAAGGTCACTTCTCACCCTCTCTGTTTGCACTGTTGCCCTCAGGTAGACGGAACAGAGCGATAAAAACAAGAACAACCCGATTCAGAGACAGTTTTTATCCTACAGCTGCAACAAAGCTCAATCTACTCAAAAACAAAGTGTAACTGATATGAGGGATTGTGTGGATGTGTGGGCTATTTTCAATTATTTATTGGATTTAATCAGTTAATTGTTTTATATTATGTTGTTTGTAAATCATTTATATACTATAGTACTATAGTACTACTACAGCACTGACTGGTGACACTTTTAATTTCGTTGTTGCCCATTAAAAACCACTAGTTGAAAGCTATTCTGAAATGCACTGGCGCTCAATGTGAGGACGCCAGGAGTAAAAGCGAAAGTAAAAAGAATTACAATAATTAAAGCACAATGCAATAAAAGCATGAATGATTTCATTCCAGATCTTGAAATGACTTGAAGAGTTTCAGTTTGGTCACGATCCATAATCGATCATAACAGATTAGTTTTTTGTTTGTTTTAAACCAGAGAACAGATATTCTCATCAAAATGAAAGTGAGAAAAATAACTCCCAAGTTATATCAAGATGTTATGACAAAGAGAGTGGTGTGACCTGGTTTTATGACCAAAAAGAACACAAACAGAAGAGAAGTGGTCCGAAAACGGACCCCTGAGAGGTATAGGATGAGAAATACTGGTTAGGAGATACTTAGAAAGTCGTATTCTTAAGATAAGACCTGAACCAGAGCGGAATTTCAATGATGCAACATAAAATCAAATGTTCTTCATGAGGTTTATATATAATTTGACATATAGCTGCAGCCAAAAATTGCTACAAAACTTGCTGCCAACCTCATCTGAAAGAGAAGAAGCTTGGCACACACTCGGCATGGGGCAGGTGGAAATCGTGACTTATCTTCTCATATAAGTTGGAGTAAGTTCAACACTTGTTCGACGAGCTAACATGCCTCTGCTGTATTCGTCTCATCTCCCTCCACGGCTTCTTTTTCTCCTTCTCTGAGCTCAAGAGCTTTAATCAAACCATCTGTGCGCCTGTTAAATGAGTTAAATGAGTCCCTCCATCACTGCTCTCTGGGTCCAGGCCCAAGAGGAAAAAAAAAACACATGAAGGGTCAGAAAAGAGCGATAATTAAAATAATTAAGTCCTGTATTCATTGAGAGAGCAGGAACAAAACATCTAGATCCCCGTCTGCTGCAGGATGCCGGCCTGGCCGCGTCACTACTTCAGTGTGAGTTTTAAACGCATTCACACACAGAAAAAACACACGATTACATCAAAGAAAGCTCAGATCTCATTATCTGTCCACAACAATTTATCAGGAGGACAAAGAAGAGCGGAGCAAAGAGCTCCATGAACAAAGAGAATGAGTGATGATACAAAACAAAAAATTTAAAGAAAAAAAAAGGATGTGACATATGTGACACATCCAATCAAAGCAGCAGTGAAGAGTCCTGGGAATACAAATCTGAGGTAAAAAGAAAGGGAAGAAAACGAGACAAATGAAAGGAAAGGGAGATGAAAGAGGTGTTTGTAGCCGAGCTGACGTGCGGCTGACGGGGACAGGCAAGCGGTCGATCTAACGTCAGATCTTATGAGTCCACGTGGGATGAATAACACCATCTACAGCATCGCCAAAAACAGATTCACACTAAATCTGACACAAATAAATGCATCATAGTTTTACCCGGAGGAACGAGGGATATCAGCAAAGCAAAACGACTGCCAACAATTACACATTTATCAAATAGTAGAGGAAAAAACTCTAACCTGGGATGTAACTAAAGCTCTAAGAGCCCAATATTAGGTTGTTTAATGAATGTTTAGGGGTTTGTTTCATCCAATCAACAGTGAAAACACAAGATAAGAAAACTGCATATGATTAAACAGTTTAAGCTGAGTGTATATGAGGTCTTACCTGCACAGTTCTCATGACCAAGCACCACGGACGACCTCTGTCTGCACAGACAGGTACAGCGGATCCTGGACGACATTTCCTCAGATTTCAACATCCCGTCATCCCACCGAGAACCTGCCACAAACGCACGCACAAAACTTTTTCCTCGAGAAAATGACACGCGCTTGTGATTAATAAATGTTCCAGCAGATACCCCCCCAATCCGTCATCCTCCTCCGGCTTCAGACGTGCCGTGAGGTGTTTTCCCCGCAGCTCACCTGCAGTCTGTTGCACTGGTCCGCAGCCGACACGGTGACGTCCTCGTCGTCAAAGATGACGTCAGAATCTCTCTTCAGACAAACGGCAGAGGACATGTGGACGTTCTGGGTCTCCCATAACTGCAAAATGAGAAACACCCAGTACTGGAGTTGAGGGGGGATGAGGGGGGATGGCATCCCCCCCTGAAATAAAAACAGTCAAAATCATCCCCCCTGTAAAACTGCCATCCACCCTTTCCATCCCCTATGTCATTTCATCAATGAATGTGGTTTTACTGCTATTTCAACATTTAGAGTCATCACCAGAAAAATAACACCAGAAAAATAACTTATTTGACAATTTTCACCTGTTTCAAGTAAATTTCCACTTGAAATAAGTAGGAAAATCTGCCAGTGGGACAAGATTTATCTTCTCATTACAAGCAAAAAAATCTTGTTCCACTGGCAGATTTTTCTACTTATTTCAAGTGAAAATCTACTTGAAACAGGTGAAAATTGTTGTTTTTTCCAATGATGAGTCTTGTTTTAAGTGTAATGAGATTTTTTTACTAAAATGAGACATTTTAACTAGAAATAAGACACATATTGTTAAGATTGTGAGTTTTTGCAGTGATCCATGTTACTTATCCTGTGAAGGACAGAGTCATATTGATAAGTTCAGAAAAGTGTTTTTTATTGTTGTGTTTTGATGTATTTGATGTAAGCCCAGTGGATATTTAAAGCTTACAGAAGGCTGCATTTAACTGCTGCTATGTCATTCCTGCAGTATTTCTGCAGGTGTTTTGGTCACTGCTATTATTTGTAATATATTAAATTAATTGTAATCAGCACAAATTATCTGTCCCCATATGATAAAATCCGACATCCCCCCTGATTTTTTTAGCGGTGAGCCGTCAGGAGAAAACTGCACCCGCTGGACCCGGTTCAGGTGGCTCTTCTTCACGTCCTTGAGGTCCCACAGCTTCAGGATCGTCGTGTTCAGACACACAGAGAACCAGACAGTCACGTCTCAACACACACTGTTTTCCAGATAAAGGTCAGAATTGTGCTCCAACATAATAAGCTCCCATGAAACATCTGTTTTACCTCCACAGCGTAGTTGGAGAAGGCGATGGCCGGCAGGTTGGTGGACAGGCGTGGCAGTGTTGATGTAAAACAACATGTCTGATGTCTCCAAATCAAACACCTGCAAGACCAACCCCGAATCAGTGTCTAATCTATCTTCACACCCGATAACAACACATTTAGAAACATAAATACTACAACATAACACTATTGGGTGAATGGGTAGATCTGTGTATATTTATGTACAGAAATGGGCAGCAAATATATATATATATATATATATATATATATATATATATATATATATATATATATATATATATATATATATATATATATATATTTATATATATATATATATATATATATATATAGTGTAAATAAGTATATTTATATAAATATTTATATGGGCATGTGTGTACAAATATATAGAAATATTCAACTATGTGTATGTATGTATGTATGTATGTATGTATGTATGTATGTGTGTGAGTATATTTACAGTATATAATAATAATAATAATAATAATAATAATAATAATAATAATAATAATAATAATAATAATAATAATAATAATAATCATAATAATAATAATAATAATAATAATAATAATGTTACTTAGCAGTGTGAGTACAGTGTGTGAATATTTATAAATACAGGTTAAATGATTAGTGAATGGGGGTAGGAGTAAATAAGTCTACACTTCTTCCTACTCCTTTTTTTGGCACATGTCAATCAAGATAGCAAGTTTTAAAGGATGAAATTCTTTGTTTTCTTGTTTTCTTCTCATGAAGTGTTGTTTCTTTTTTTTACATGTACAAAAAAAAATAAAAAATAAAAAAATAAACTAAATCATGCATAATATATCTATTGAAGAAGAAAAAAAACATGAATACTATGTGAAATCAATCTGTTCTTCTCTTCCTCTCTCCTTGAGGCTACACAAGCAAGCTCAGACATTTCCACTGGGCTGTTTCCCAGAATAAAGTGGCATATGCCAGATAAGGACTGATGACGTATGAACCGAGGAATTTTGGACAAGTAAAGAAACAAAGTGTGAAACACTTTTATAAACCAGGACACACGCTCTTCAGACTGGCTAGAAGACAAATGGACAAACACACAAATTTCAATGAACCAAAAGAAACAAGGGCAGGGGGACGTTCTGAATGTGTTGTTCCAATTTCAAATGATCCAAAGCGCGTGTCTCCGCTTAATTAAGATGTTTTTCCCCCCATTTCCACATGAACTGCTCACCAGAGCTGCTTTCCTGGCTGCACATATGATGTGTTTGCTGTCAGCGGTCCAGGATCGTAAAAATTCTGCTTTTTTTCATTGTATTTACTAGGTGTCTAAAAAGAATACAATTAAAAGTTTTTAACAAAAAAATGTAGAAGAAAAACATAATCGATATGTGATATTCTTTTAACTGACTGGTACAACAACATCAGACATATCAGACAGTCAGCTTGTATGAGTTGTGTTCGGTAGTTCGGTATCGGCCAAAAAAAGTATCGGGACATACAGTACCTAGTTATTAATGATTTTAATATATATTAAATCCTTTTATATATCGTTGCATTTAACGTCACTTCCGGTCGGCGGCCAGAAGTGACAAAGTAAGCGAAACTAACATGGTTTACATGTTTGAATTGTGAAATTTTATATATGTTCATGTTGCATTAAACTGCTGCTCTTCATTTCATCCATTCAGAATGTTGCACCAAGGTTAAGCCAAAAAGTATTTTAATTTTCTTGTGTTTGTGAGTTTGACTGGATGTCATTCAACTACCTCTTTTGAAGTTAAATTTATTTATTTTTGTTATTGCACTATTCTGCACTTTTTGTTTTAGTTTACAATTTCATGTTTTTACATTTTGTGGCATCAGTGCTGATAAGCTTTGTTGAAATATATGTCCATGTTGTTCTCCAATGGACAATAAAAGAAACTTGGGATAATTTTGAATTTTAGTCCTCTTTTCTTTTTCTTTTTTTTTAATTAATTGCCAAAATGTATCTGATCGGGAAAAAGTATCGGAAATGTTTCGGGAGCCAAAAAGAGTGATGAAAAATCGGGATCGGCAGATACTCAAACTCAAGTGATCAGGATCGGATCGGGAGTTAAAAAATCCTGATCGGGACGACCCTAGTCCTTAATCACCCCATGTCTTGACGGTGCAAGGACAATCTGCATAGAGGCAGGTATGGAGTGGACTCAACCAAAATGCCCATGGATTATCCTGCTGTGTTTCAGCAGGTCTAATCTTTTTGATGTTGTGAAGTTGCACAACTTGCATTTCCAGTTCATTTTCCCATAACTAAGGACCTTGGTTAAGGTAACCATCCCATTTAAGGTCAGTGTGATTTATTTTGTTTTAAAAATGTCCTTACCTGTAAAGGATACGCCAGGTGTGGTGACGTGGGTGGGTGTGTCAGCCCCAGAACTGGTAAGACAGTGGTTTATCTCTGAGTCTCTGCCTGTGGAAGTGCACGAGAGGAACTGAAGAGAGCGCAAATAGTGAGTACACAGAATCTGCCTGCAACAGAAATAAGAACAAAAAAAACAAGGATGTGCAATCAAGCCTCCACTCTCCCTGTAACAACTAACAAGTTACAAGTCATGCATCTAACATCACAATTAGTATGTGGCTCTTTAATGAAGTTAGAAATTAACATAAGGTAAATATTCTGCAATATTTTTCTGTGCTCCTCTGATCAGAATAGTCTCTGTCTGTTATACTTGACAATGTTCTGTTATGAATCACTAAAATAACTATTATCACTAAAATAAAAGCATTGCATTTTCATTGATTGGTATTCATGCTTCATAGAATAAGCTTCATAGATGTAATATGCTTAATAGAACATACCGTATTTCCCCAATTAATAGCCCGGGTGTATAATATCCAAAATCAACTTCAACCCCAGGTGTTTTAAAGAACATGGCGGCCATCACAGATATCACCAACAGTATGTAAATACTTCACCAGAAACAGCATGGATTTTATATTTTAATTTCTTTAAATTATTAGTCATTGTTGTAAAAGTTCTGCTGGAATCTTAAATTCCCTGAAAGATCCTCCCTAAGGGATCAATAAAGTTCTATCTAATCTAATCTGGATTATTAATTTTATTATTGATTTTCTAATGGCAGTTTTCTTAATAACTATGGGATACTGAAACGCTTTACATTATTAGAAATTTAATGAAGCAGAATTGAGAGAAAAGTGTCGACCACAGTTTTTTAAAGACGCCCATAGTCTACACATAATTGATTTTATTCTTTTCCATTCACCACAAAGTCATTGAATAACCATAACATGATTTAGAATTTTTCATTCATTGTTTGAAATTAGTTTCCTGCTCCCATTTGTGAGAAAAGAAATGTCCCTTTAGGATTTAACCCTTTATTATCTAGGTAATAAAAATCCGCCTGGAATTTATTGTGTTATTATGGCTGTAAAAGTGTCTTAAAATGTGTTAGGACCAAGTGCTTTACCCCCCTTTTTTCAGAACCACTTCAACTTTCATTATCTGGAGTCATTTACATTTCACAAAATGTAATGAGTGCTTAATAACACTTTACATGGAATAAAAACTAAAAAACGGAAATAGATTTGAAAGGTTTTTAGTATGTAAAGCAGTTACAAGAAATTGGAGATGAAGGAATGCAAACTGAACATGTTCTGAAACTGTCCATTGAACATTGTAACTCTGGACTTTTTGAAATGGCCATTTCTCCTGCTTTTTCAAAAGGTGCAAAAAACGCTTTTTGTCATCAACATCAACAACATCAACATCAACAACTACCTCTGTTTTCCAGGCTACTGGTTCTTCATCTGAGCTGTCAGATGAGCTGTCAGGGTTCTCAGATGGAATTTGGGGGACTTGGGACTTTGCTTCCTCCATAGGCTCAGCCTATTAGGCTAGATGTCCACTGCAGCAGGAGGCACCCTGAAAATATAGACATAAGATATGAGATGGGAAATTCAGTTTGAGAGCTTCAGCAATACAATGCAGAAGCATAAAAAGCAATACTAGCCTAGTATCTATCCGACTCTGTATTTAGTATTACTATAACCAGTACTTGAGTTGAGGGGGGATGAGGGGGGATGGCATCCCCCCTGAAATAAAAACGGTCAAAATCATCCCCCCTTTCCATCCCTTATATCATTTCATCAATGAATGTGGTTTTACTGCTATTTCAACATTTAGAGTCATCACCAGAAAAATAACACTAGAAAAATAACTTATTTGACAATTTTCACCTGTTTCAAGTAAATTTTCACTTGAAATAAGTAGGAAAATTTTAGAAAGATTTATCTCCTCATTACAAGCAATAAAATCTTGTTCCACATGCAGATTTTTTTACTTATTTTAAGTGAAAATCTACTTGAAACAGGTGAAAATTGTTGTTTTTTCCAGTGATGAGTCTTGTTTTAAGTGTAATGAGATTTTTTTTACTAAAATTAGACATTTTAACTAGAAATAAGACAAATATTCTTGTTAAGATTTTGAGTTTTTGCAGTGATCCATTTTACTTATCCTGTGAAGGACAGAGTCATATTGATAAGTTCAGAAAAGTGTTTTTTATTGTTGTGTTTTGATGTATTTGATGTAAGCCCAGTGGATATTTAAAGCTTACAGAAGGCTGCATTTAACTGCTGCTATGTCATTCCTGCAGTATTTCTGCAGGTGTTTTGGTCAGTGCTATTATTCGTAATATATTATATTATTTGTAATCAGCAAAATTATCTGTCCCCATATGATAAAATCCACCATCCCCACTGATTTTTTTTTACAACTCGAGTACTGACTATAAGCTGGGACACAATAAAAAAGAATGATAAGAATTATTTCAAGGAAGTTGGAAGTTATCGTTTTAGCTTAGTCAATATCCACTCTATATGTACTGAAAAGAGTTTACTTACGTCTGCATACCTGTAGGTTACTCATCTATTATTACCCTCTGCTTGTCATTGGCAGGTCTTGCTGTTCAGGTCATGTGACCTCCTACCTGCTCACACTGAGCAGCTGTCTGCAATTATCTATTTAACTGTGAATTGAGCTGTCTGACAAACATTTCACTTCTGTCCTGACGAAGGCCAGTTTGGCTGAAACGCGTAGACACGCTTTTAATAGATTAGCCATGCACCAATAAAGGCATTTTAATTAATCTTACCCTCACGAGTGCCTCAGTTCTCTGTCTACGACGAAAAATAGTATTTGTGTTTTATCATTGTGACTGTGGCAAAACTGTAGCTCAAGCTGAAGGAACGTAGCAAAGTGAGACAAATACTGTAGATAAATAAATCATTAAATGCCACAAAGGAGGGTTCTTTGTCTTTATTCAGTCTATTTGTGCTTTTCAGCTTTGTGATCAGCAAACATGTTCGTAATTTATAAGGAAAAGTCAAGTAAGTTGTGTCTTTAATCTTAAAACAAGTTTACCTTTACTGCCATGCTTGTATCTAGAGTCAATGTAATTGATTTTATAACCTCAGCAGAGCTTTTCTGCATCCGCACTGGGCCAGAATTTTCTCCAGCTAAATGCAGAATAGACAGAGGTAATCCTTTTTGACCCTAAAAATGAAAGGGAAAAGATCAGCACTCACCTTGGCTACATGTCATTGACAGCTACAAACAAAGCCAAAAATCTTAATTATTATTAATTATTGACTCAGACCTGAACTTCAACAGCCATCTAAAGTTTATCACTAAATCTGAACCACCTGAAAACATTGCTAGAATTAAGGGGTTTGTAGGAGCCATTTGTTATGTTGTGCAGGTATTTGCTTTTCCACTAAGGTGCAGTATGACTTCAGTTACTTTCTTTTACCCCAACCCTTGCCCCAGCTGCTGTTGATCAGAAATGTTGATTAGTTTGAGTTGAGTGGTGCTGGGAGACACACACAGTTTTTACACGGCAGCCAGAGAGACAATAGAAACCCTTTTTGTTCTGTCAATTTACCTTTTTGTTCAAATAAACGGGAACCTCACCCAAAGATATTACTTTTGCAACCTTTCCTTTTTATTCACTCTGGAGTCGAGTCAAGAACACACCGTCCCAAACCACCAACAGGTGACAAGTTTTGTTTTTTGAGTAGTCACCACAGTTCAGTAAGTATGACAGTGTAATTAAATGACACCTCGATGCCATAAAAGAAGAGCAGAAATCTGGAAAAAGACCTCTTGTCTCGCTCCTTTCAAACAGAAGCCAGAATAATATCATCAAAGCTTTGGCCACTTCAGTAAGACGCATCATCCACACAGAAATCCAAGAAAGTGAAATATTTTCCATATTGATAGATGAAACCACAAATGTGTCGCACACCGAGCAGGTTTCGGTTGTAAGGTACACATACACAACATGGAAATCAAAGAGCACTTCCTTCAGGTGTGTAATGTGCAGTCAACAAGTGGAGAGGCTCTTGAAAAGGTAGTGATGCCTTTTCTGGAAGAAAATGACCTGATGATAGAAAACATCAGGGGTCAAGGTTATGATGGGGCTGCAAACATGAGTGGGTGCTTTCAGGGACTTCAGTCAAGAATCCAAAGAAGAAATCCGAAGGCCTTGTATGTGCCCTGTCAGGCACTTTGTCTTAATCTGGTGTTGGTGGAGTGTGCAAAGTCCAACATGTGTTTTGTCAGTTTTTTCAACTTGGTTGAAAAACGTTACTGTTTTGTTGCCAACTCATCTAAACGGCACTCTGCATTTATTGAAATGCAGAAGAGTTTGTGCCCTGATCAGCTTCCACGGGAGCTGCAGAAGCTGTCAGACACACGGTGGGCCTGCAGAGAAACTTCCCTTAACACTTTAAGGAAGGTCCTCCCTGCTGTTATGCAGTTTCTTGAGGAAATGAGACTGCAAGATCCTCCAGACTCTTCAGCAGGTGATGCAATGATCCTTCTCAAAAGCATCAGCTTTGAATTTGTCTTATGTCTGGAGATGACTTGTCCAATCTTCCAGGTGACTGCAACTGCATCTGATGCATTGCAGCAGAAAGATATAGACTTGGCTGCAGCTTATGAGATTGTTGATGGGGTTTTACAGAGGCTGGCCCTTACCAGAACAGAGGAAGAGTTCAAGAAGCTGTATGAACAGGCCACAGAGGAAGCTGCATCAGCACGTCTGGACCATCTCAGGTTCCAGGACAAGCCAGGAGGAAAGTTCCAGCAAAGCTGACGTTTTTTGCCTCAGCAGCAACAAGTGACCATGCTTTTGCGAATGCTTCCAGACAGGAGTGGGGACTGGCAGACTCCGCTGGGACTCACACATTGTCCCCACTGATAATACAATGAATATCTGCTTGCAAAGCTTTCTGGCGACCTCTCCTGGATGAAAAAAGGTACTACAACTGTGAATTTACCATTGTCATATTCCACTTACCATAAGCTCCCGCAAATGTTACTGGTGTTATTGGCTTTATAACATTTTAAGTAGATTCAGGGGCAACAGACTCCGTGTTGAGGGGATTGTCCTCTGTAGCCAAAGCAGTGGACGGTTTGTTCATTCAGTTTCTGCAACTGGTCATGTGGTGCGTTGAGATGGATCACTCCTTTTTGGTTTCTAAACATTGCCCACTTTTTCTGATGGGACAAGATTTAATTCATGCTTTGGGTTTGTCACTCATTTCGACACCTGAAGGTCTTAAGGTAAAAAAACTGAATGCAAATGATGAGAACTCTTGTATGCTTCCCAGTGGCAGTTTCAGGTGCAGAGCATCTGCTTTGGGCTACAAGGAGCGCGGTCCCACCGACAAGTACTTTGTGTCAAACGTTACACTCCATTGCACTTCACATCTCAGTGTTGGGGTGATAATGAATATGAACAACTTTGGTACCGTGTAGACTCTTGTAGTGAGAAGTTAACTCAGTACTGGTCCATGCATATTTGTGCTTTGTCTGTTGCACTGACTGCTTCACAGGAAAAGCTGTATACAGCTTGTGATTGTGAGGATGTTCATGTGTGTTACTCTTGTCTGGATTAAATATTTAATCCACAGTAAATGAGCTAAAGTGGGCTTGTTAGATCTGGTTCAAAGGTCTGCACGTCCTGGATATTTTTTAGATGATCTGAGATTTTGGTGATCTCAGTTTCTATCAACATTGCACTTTCAGTGACAAAAAGAGAAAAACAGGCTTCAAAAGGACTCTTAAAGCCTGAGTGACGTCACCGGGGGTTTGTCCAGTTTTAGTCCATGGTTGACCCTGGATTTGGACCAGAACTATTGTGCCTTTTTAATAGAAAAAGGATGATCTGTTTTAATTACTTGAGCAAAGATGAAACGAGGAACAAACTCCTGGTGGGGTCAGATGATGAGAATCCATCCTTGGTGTCTTCCATCAGGGGGAAAAAAGCTTCATCACCTGCTGCTGAGGGTTCATCCAAGTGTAATTAATCTGACCTTTGTTCTCCTTTCCAGAACAGTTTGAGTTTGCGCTGACGAGGTGAACACCAATAAAAAAAATTCCCACTTCATAAAATGGTAAATTTTTCACAAAAGTGTGTATTTCTGCCTTCATTCATCCAATGTGAAAGTTACAGTTAGATCTGCAGCAGAAATCAGTGAAAGGTTAACTGATTTCAGATTTTGAAGGGGGACTAAAGTGAGTTTAGTTTAATATGACACTGATCTAAGAGCCTACAGAGAGGGTGGAGTCAAGTGTCAGACCCCCCCCCCCCCTAAAAGCTGCTATTATGAAACGGTAGCATTTCAGCACTTGCGTGAATGAGCTTAAAAGTGAAACATTGACAAATTCACTTTAATTTAGATTTCCACACTTAACACATTTCAGATGCCAAACTCAAACAAACAAACATCAACTGCATTTCCGTCATGAACACAAACAAACATCAACTGCATTTCCGTCATGAACACAAACAAACATCAACTGCATTTCCGTCATGAACACAAAACTTGAGAACTGGCTGACGGATGTTCAAGGATCTAATTCTCCTCTTTCGTCCTCCTTTCCGACGCTGCAGCTTACGTCTTAATATTCCCCTGCCTCGTCCTCTCCTCCATCATCAACGCTGTCAACTCCCACCTCCTCGTAGTCCATCTCCAGAGCCGCCATGTCCTCCCGGGCCTCGGAGAACTCCGCCTCCTCCATCCCCTCCCCCACGTACCAGTGGACGAAGGCCCGCTTGGCGTACATCAGGTCAAACTTGTGGTTGAGCCGAGCCCAGGCCTCGGCGATGGCGGTGGTGTTGCTCAGCATGCACAAAGCCCTCTGCACCTTGGCCAGGTCTCCCCCGGGAACCACGGTGGGGGGCTGGTAGTTGATGCCCACCTTGAAGCCGGTGGGGCACCAGTCCACGAACTGGATGCTGCGCTTGGTTTTGATGGTTGCTATGGCGGCGTTGACGTCTTTGGGCACCACGTCTCCGCGGTACAGCAGGCAGCAGGCCATGTACTTGCCGTGGCGAGGGTCGCACTTCACCATCTGGTTGGCCGGCTCGAAGCAGGCGTTGGTGATCTCAGCTACGGTCAGCTGCTCGTGGTAAGCCTTCTCCGCCGAGATGACGGGGGCGTAGGTGGCCAGAGGGAAGTGGATCCGGGGATACGGCACCAGGTTGGTCTGGAATTCCGTCAGATCCACGTTGAGGGCGCCAGCGAAGCGGAGGGAGGCGGTGATGGAGGACACGATCTGACTGATGAGCCGGTTCAGGTTGGTGTAGGTGGGACGCTCGATGTCCAGGTTCCTGCGGCAGATGTCGTAGATGGCCTCGTTGTCCACCATGAAGGCGCAGTCGGAGTGCTCCAGGGTGGTGTGGGTGGTCAGGATGGAGTTGTACGGCTCCACCACCGCCGTGGATACCTGGGGGGCCGGGTAGATGGAGAACTCCAGCTTGGACTTCTTGCCGTATTCCACGGACAGACGCTCCATCAGCAGGGAGGTGAAACCAGAGCCGGTGCCCCCGCCGAAGCTGTGGAACACCAGGAAGCCCTGCAGGCCGGTGCACTGGTCCGCCTGTCCACAGAGAAAACCGTGAGGAAACAGTCGATGCCTTGGAGGTGAAAACCACTTGAGATGAACTCACCAGTTTCCGGATCCGGTCCAGAACCAGGTCTATGATTTCTTTCCCGATGGTGTAGCGTCCGCGGGCGTAGTTGTTGGCAGCATCCTCCTTGCCAGTGATCAGCTGCTCGGGGTGGAACAGCTGACGGTAGGTCCCCGACCGCACCTCATCTGAAAGAGATAATTATTTAGATGGGACAATGCATATTGATGGCCACCAATCCTTCAGATTTGTTCACAATAATTCTGTTATGTTCTGTTCTGTAAATGTTTTCCAATAAGTTATGCTCCGTGTCTTAATTCATAATAGTCATTTTAAAAATTGTAAAAATAAATTTGTGTCTGAGGTTGGCCCGTGGGGAGGGGTTAGTTCCTACTTTCACCCCTGGTCAGCAGTTTCAAATCATTAAAATGTGATCTGCTCAGACTGAAAAGCAGCGGAACTGATCATCACCGATGACGGTGGGCTCCAGGTCCACAAAGACGGCTCTCGGCACGTGTTTTCCAGCTCCAGTTTCACTGAAGAAGGTGTTGAAGGAGTCGTCTCCTCCGCCGACTGTCTTGTCACTTCGGGTCTGTCCGTCCGGCTGGATGCCGTGCTCCAGGCAGTAAAGCTCCCAGCATGCATTTCCAATCTGAACACCGGCCTGGCCCACGTGCACCGAGATACACTCACGCTGGGAATTTCAGGAGAAGACAAGAGAAACACTTTAGACTGAAAGATTATACGCAAAAAATTTTAATTACTATAAAAAGAAAAAATATACATACATTATATAAAAATATAAAATTAAAAGATTATACGCAAAAAATTAAAATAACTAAAAAGTATACACACACACACACACACACACACATATAAAAAATAATCAAATTAAAAATAAATTTAAAAAAATTGCCGTTTTTCTGAATTAACGATATAACATTTTAATTAAAAAATAAATCTGCTCTCTTTCCTCAAAACTTGCACGAAGCTTCATTCACTTGAGAGCTCGATTTCATGGAAGCAAACATGTTCCTGTCCAGTTTAATCCAGTTTTATTTTGGTTTGAAACATTAGGAGATAGTCTTGTCTTTAAGTTATATCGATGGTATTGTTATTAGTTTGTCGACTTTGCGCAGAAACCTCAGGACTTTGCGGATGTTCAGACGGAAAGCCCATTCTGATCTGCTGGAGTAGCAAACAAAACAAAACTTGTGCCCCTTTTATCAGCAGGTGCTTTTTGTGTCAGTTAGGCTTCACTTTAGCATCAAGACACTTTCTACTGCCGTTAAACTTTAACCTTAAACTTTAACCGTTAAAGTTTAACAGTTAAAGTCCGAGGTCTCGGCGAGACGCCTTCAAAATAAAAGCACTAAATAGCTGTCTGCTTAATACATAATAAAATAAAAGCCTGGCTTTAAAGAACGTTAATGAGTTAATAATGTAAATGGCCTTTAAAATGAGTAGAGTATTTCTATAAATGTGTTTTATGTTTTCTCATTAACGTTCTTTAAAGCCAGGCTTTTACTTGTTATGTATTAAGCAGACAGATATTTAGTGCTTTTATTTTGAAGGCGTCTCGCCGAGTGAGGAAAAACAGCACTTTTTTTTTTCCATTAAAATGTTATATTGTTAATTCAGAAAAACGGAGCCATTTGTTTTTTCTCAAGTGAATGTAATACATTTCCGTAGGAAAGTTCTCATGACTAAACTGAAATTTAGGCTTCGGCCTTTTGGGCGTTGGTTTAAAAAAATACACATATGAAAAGAAAAACAACAAAGAAATTGACACGAGGTGAGAAAGTTTCAACTTTTGAATCGTAATAAACCTGACAATTAAGAAACACTTACCATGTTTGCTGTATTAAGGGTGAAAAAAGGCAAGTAGATAAAAGTTTCGCTACGCAGACAGACGTTAAAGCGTCTCTGTGGCAACTGTGACTGGAACCGTTGGGAGGAGATATTTATACTCGCCCAACAACCGGAAGTTCGTTCTTTCACCTGATTGGTCGCTGTTTCTTTGCCGTTAATTGCATTACGTTAGTTACACCAGGGCTCTCAAGCCTCACGCATTGAGCGTGAGACACACACATTTCAAACAGTTCACACGCTCACACGCCACACCTGACATTTCTCACGCTGAGAAGTGATAAAGCCGAGCGCACAGAAATTAATACTGAACGGGCGAGACTTCTCCGCTGAGTTTACAGCGGTCCCGTGTCAGCGACCTACCAGCCAATCAGAAAATAGTATGTCTTGTTGCTGGGCAGTTTTTTTCCCCGCTGCGTGCTCGTTCAGTGGATGCGCGTGCACGCACAGGTTGCAGACGAGTTGGAAAAGCAAAGCAAGGTTTACAGTAGGTAACTATTATCATTCACCAGGTTAGTAATTGGCAAACTGTAAGTCTTCACTTATTGGGTCTCCAAATGTTGGTTTTATTAATTCAGCGGCGGTTTTGTAGTCTGGCCTTCACTGATGCTTCGTTTATTGACCAAAAAAGAATAGGGGAAGCTAGTGCACCTGTTTTGTATGGAAACCTAATGATGCAAATCAAATTAAAATGAGTCACACTACCAAATAAACCACAATTTATGTGTGTTCTATTTGAAATAAATCCAAAAGTTGAGTTCATAAAGTAACTTTCATTCATTTGATTCCCAATCAACATACACTGGTAAGAGTTGTTTTACATTGTTAATATGGTCTTAAAAACTGTTGTGAAATGCAAAATAATAGAATTTTATACATGCAAATATGTGATTAATTACTGAGATTCAGCCATTAAGCACGATTAAAGAAAAATTCATCGCTTGACAGCCCTAGAAAAAAGTAATCATGTCTTCTTCCAATCCTCACATGTGAGTTTGTCTAGCCAAATAGTCCACAATTGTGTATAACGTTATTTGAGCTTGGAGAGCAACTCTCCGCTATTCTAAGCCAGTGCTTTCTCCACAAACCATAACGAAACAGAGCTACATGTCTGTGGATTAAGCCACAGCCACACTGTCAACTCAATGTAAAGTAAATAAACAGGTGCTTATACTTGTTCTAATGCAAGCCGGCAATATGTATAAACTCAGATAAGTCTAACAATAGGTAAACTAAAGTATTATTAAAGACACCATATTTAGGCCTTCAGAGAAGGTCTAGACCAGGGGTCTCCAACTCTGGTCCTGGATCCACCTATCCAGCATGTTTTAGGTGTCTCCCTGCATGAACACATCTGATTCCAATCAATGGTCGTCATTAACTTGTCATCAAGGTCCGGACAGTTCTGTTGCTGACACAGCTCCTTGTATCATGGTGTGCTGAAGCAGGGAAAGATCTAAAACATGCTGGATAGGTGCTCTCCAGGACCGGAGTTGGAGACCCCTGGTCTAGACAGTCCGCCACTGGATTATAGTTTTAGTCTAAAGAGTAAAGAGTAAACGATGAACAGAAAGTGTGCCTATTTTTTACTGTTGTTTGCCTTTGTCTATTTCAAAGATGTCAGGGAAGAAGCAAAAGAGCATTCTGTCATTCTGGGCAGCAAAGATTCAGCCCCCTAAAAAGGTTGCCAGGTCAGAGGAGATGGTGGAAGAGACAGTGGAGAAGACAGCAAGGGAGACTGTAGGGGAGATAGCGACAGTGGAGACTATAGAGGAGGAGAGAGTTGAGGAGACAGAGGAGGAGAAAGTGGAGGAGACGGCGGAGGAAAGAGTGGAGGAGACAGTCGAGGAAAAAGTGGAGGAGACGGCGGAGGAGACAGCAGAAACGGTGAAAAAGCGGGCATTAAGTGGAGCTGCCACCTATAGGTGCACTTTTAAAAGTGAATGGTCAGCAAAATGGCCATTCATCACCGTAGGCACCACCAGCTCCTACTACTGGTGCTCTGTCTGCAGACAGGAAAACTCCTGTGCCCATCAAGGTGTAACAGACGTGCACAGACATATTAAAAGCAAAGGACATCAGGCTAAAGAGCAGGCTATCCAGTCCACAAGCGGCATTCCTACTTTTTTTGCCCCACTTCATTTTTTCAAAGGTGACTGGTTTGAGCAGATTTGGACGGCTGTCTGAGATTGCCAAACTGTGTTAGTGCTTCCACACTCCAATGCAGATGCGGAGAGAGTGTTCTCCATGGTGGGACTGAACAAAACCAAAACAAGGAACAGTTTGGCCCTGGATGGAACGCTCTCATCCATCATGACTGTGAAAATGGCTGGCCTTGAGCCTCAGTGCTTTAAATGGGAGCCCCCTAGCTCTGTCATCAAGGCATCAAAATCTGCTGCAAACACTTACAACACACAACACCATTCATAAACTGAAGTCTGCGCATACACACACACACACACACACACACACACACACACACACACACACACACACGCAGCGTGTGTTGTGAAAAATGTCTTACTTATTATCCATTTGTTGTTGGGTTTTTTCTTAAATGTATTTAATTTTATTTAGCTGGATTTGTCTTATTGGATTACCCCATTCTTTTCGTTTCTATTTATGCTGGTCAATTATAAACAGTATGTAAACTTGAACTGGTTTTTAAGTAGCAAAAATAATTGGGAGTCTGGATTGGGCCGAGGGGCCGCTGCGGCCAAAACGCACAGAATTTCAAATCGCTCCAGCCCTAATAGATGTAATCTCACTCCAAACTTTTCATGAAACTTGAGAGCCCTGCTCTCACCCTCTGCTTGTCATTGGCAGGTCTTGCTGTTCAGGTCATGTGACCTCCTACCTGCTCACACTGAGCAGCTGTCTGCAATTATCTATTTAACTGTGAATTGAGCTGTCTGACAAACATTTCACTTCTGTCCTGACGAAGGCCAGTTTGGCTGAAACGCGTAGACACGCTTTTAATAGATTAGCCATGCACCAATAAAGGCATTTTAATTAATCTTACCCTCACGAGTGCCTCAGTTCTCTGTCTACGACGAAAAATAGTATTTGTGTTTTATCATTGTGACTGTGGCAAAACTGTAGCTCAAGCTGAAGGAACGTAGCAAAGTGAGACAAATACTGTAGATAAATAAATCATTAAATGCCACAAAGGAGGGTTCTTTGTCTTTATTCAGTCTATTTGTGCTTTTCAGCTTTGTGATCAGCAAACATGTTCGTAATTTATAAGGAAAAGTCAAGTAAGTTGTGTCTTTAATCTTAAAACAAGTTTACCTTTACTGCCATGCTTGTATCTAGAGTCAATGTAATTGATTTTATAACCTCAGCAGAGCTTTTCTGCATCCGCACTGGGCCAGAATTTTCTCCAGCTTAATGCAGAATAGACAGAGGTAATCCTTTTTGACCCTAAAAATGAAAGGGAAAAGATCAGCACTCACCTTGGCTACATGTCATTGACAGCTACAAACAAAGCCAAAAATCTTAATTATTATTAATTATTGACTCAGACCTGAACTTCAACAGCCATCTAAAGTTTATCACTAAATCTGAACCACCTGAAAACATTGCTAGAATTAAGGGGTTTGTAGGAGCCATTTGTTATGTTGTGCAGGTATTTGCTTTTCCACTAAGGTGCAGTATGACTTCAGTTACTTTCTTTTACCCCAACCCTTGCCCCAGCTGCTGTTGATCAGAAATGTTGATTAGTTTGAGTTGAGTGGTGCTGGGAGACACACACAGTTTTTACACGGCAGCCAGAGAGACAATAGAAACCCTTTTTGTTCTGTCAATTTACCTTTTTGTTCAAATAAACGGGAACCTCACCCAAAGATATTACTTTTGCAACCTTTCCTTTTTATTCACTCTGGAGTCGAGTCAAGAACACACCGTCCCAAACCACCAACAGGTGACAAGTTTTGTTTTTTGAGTAGTCACCACAGTTCAGTAAGTATGACAGTGTAATTAAATGACACCTCGATGCCATAAAAGAAGAGCAGAAATCTGGAAAAAGACCTCTTGTCTCGCTCCTTTCAAACAGAAGCCAGAATAATATCATCAAAGCTTTGGCCACTTCAGTAAGACGCATCATCCACACAGAAATCCAAGAAAGTGAAATATTTTCCATATTGATAGATGAAACCACAAATGTGTCGCACACCGAGCAGGTTTCGGTTGTAAGGTACACATACACAACATGGAAATCAAAGAGCACTTCCTTCAGGTGTGTAATGTGCAGTCAACAAGTGGAGAGGCTCTTGAAAAGGTAGTGATGCCTTTTCTGGAAGAAAATGACCTGATGATAGAAAACATCAGGGGTCAAGGTTATGATGGGGCTGCAAACATGAGTGGGTGCTTTCAGGGACTTCAGTCAAGAATCCAAAGAAGAAATCCGAAGGCCTTGTATGTGCCCTGTCAGGCACTTTGTCTTAATCTGGTGTTGGTGGAGTGTGCAAAGTCCAACATGTGTTTTGTCAGTTTTTTCAACTTGGTTGAAAAACGTTACTGTTTTGTTGCCAACTCATCTAAACGGCACTCTGCATTTATTGAAATGCAGAAGAGTTTGTGCCCTGATCAGCTTCCACGGGAGCTGCAGAAGCTGTCAGACACACGGTGGGCCTGCAGAGAAACTTCCCTTAACACTTTAAGGAAGGTCCTCCCTGCTGTTATGCAGTTTCTTGAGGAAATGAGACTGCAAGATCCTCCAGACTCTTCAGCAGGTGATGCAATGATCCTTCTCAAAAGCATCAGCTTTGAATTTGTCTTATGTCTGGAGATGACTTGTCCAATCTTCCAGGTGACTGCAACTGCATCTGATGCATTGCAGCAGAAAGATATAGACTTGGCTGCAGCTTATGAGATTGTTGATGGGGTTTTACAGAGGCTGGCCCTTACCAGAACAGAGGAAGAGTTCAAGAAGCTGTATGAACAGGCCACAGAGGAAGCTGCATCAGCACGTCTGGACCATCTCAGGTTCCAGGACAAGCCAGGAGGAAAGTTCCAGCAAAGCTGACGTTTTTTGCCTCAGCAGCAACAAGTGACCATGCTTTTGCGAATGCTTCCAGACAGGAGTGGGGACTGGCAGACTCCGCTGGGACTCACACATTGTCCCCACTGATAATACAATGAATATCTGCTTGCAAAGCTTTCTGGCGACCTCTCCTGGATGAAAAAAGGTACTACAACTGTGAATTTACCATTGTCATATTCCACTTACCATAAGCTCCCGCAAATGTTACTGGTGTTATTGGCTTTATAACATTTTAAGTAGATTCAGGGGCAACAGACTCCGTGTTGAGGGGATTGTCCTCTGTAGCCAAAGCAGTGGACGGTTTGTTCATTCAGTTTCTGCAACTGGTCATGTGGTGCGTTGAGATGGATCACTCCTTTTTGGTTTCTAAACATTGCCCACTTTTTCTGATGGGACAAGATTTAATTCATGCTTTGGGTTTGTCACTCATTTCGACACCTGAAGGTCTTAAGGTAAAAAAACTGAATGCAAATGATGAGAACTCTTGTATGCTTCCCAGTGGCAGTTTCAGGTGCAGAGCATCTGCTTTGGGCTACAAGGAGCGCGGTCCCACCGACAAGTACTTTGTGTCAAACGTTACACTCCATTGCACTTCACATCTCAGTGTTGGGGTGATAATGAATATGAACAACTTTGGTACCGTGTAGACTCTTGTAGTGAGAAGTTAACTCAGTACTGGTCCATGCATATTTGTGCTTTGTCTGTTGCACTGACTGCTTCACAGGAAAAGCTGTATACAGCTTGTGATTGTGAGGATGTTCATGTGTGTTACTCTTGTCTGGATTAAATATTTAATCCACAGTAAATGAGCTAAAGTGGGCTTGTTAGATCTGGTTCAAAGGTCTGCACGTCCTGGATATTTTTTAGATGATCTGAGATTTTGGTGATCTCAGTTTCTATCAACATTGCACTTTCAGTGACAAAAAGAGAAAAACAGGCTTCAAAAGGACTCTTAAAGCCTGAGTGACGTCACCGGGGGTTTGTCCAGTTTTAGTCCATGGTTGACCCTGGATTTGGACCAGAACTATTGTGCCTTTTTAATAGAAAAAGGATGATCTGTTTTAATTACTTGAGCAAAGATGAAACGAGGAACAAACTCCTGGTGGGGTCAGATGATGAGAATCCATCCTTGGTGTCTTCCATCAGGGGGAAAAAAGCTTCATCACCTGCTGCTGAGGGTTCATCCAAGTGTAATTAATCTGACCTTTGTTCTCCTTTCCAGAACAGTTTGAGTTTGCGCTGACGAGGTGAACACCAATAAAAAAAATTCCCACTTCATAAAATGGTAAATTTTTCACAAAAGTGTGTATTTCTGCCTTCATTCATCCAATGTGAAAGTTACAGTTAGATCTGCAGCAGAAATCAGTGAAAGGTTAACTGATTTCAGATTTTGAAGGGGGACTAAAGTGAGTTTAGTTTAATATGACACTGATCTAAGAGCCTACAGAGAGGGTGGAGTCAAGTGTCAGACCCCCCCCCCCCCTAAAAGCTGCTATTATGAAACGGTAGCATTTCAGCACTTGCGTGAATGAGCTTAAAAGTGAAACATTGACAAATTCACTTTAATTTAGATTTCCACACTTAACACATTTCAGATGCCAAACTCAAACAAACAAACATCAACTGCATTTCCGTCATGAACACAAACAAACATCAACTGCATTTCCGTCATGAACACAAACAAACATCAACTGCATTTCCGTCATGAACACAAAACTTGAGAACTGGCTGACGGATGTTCAAGGATCTAATTCTCCTCTTTCGTCCTCCTTTCCGACGCTGCAGCTTACGTCTTAATATTCCCCTGCCTCGTCCTCTCCTCCATCATCAACGCTGTCAACTCCCACCTCCTCGTAGTCCATCTCCAGAGCCGCCATGTCCTCCCGGGCCTCGGAGAACTCCGCCTCCTCCATCCCCTCCCCCACGTACCAGTGGACGAAGGCCCGCTTGGCGTACATCAGGTCAAACTTGTGGTTGAGCCGAGCCCAGGCCTCGGCGATGGCGGTGGTGTTGCTCAGCATGCACAAAGCCCTCTGCACCTTGGCCAGGTCTCCCCCGGGAACCACGGTGGGGGGCTGGTAGTTGATGCCCACCTTGAAGCCGGTGGGGCACCAGTCCACGAACTGGATGCTGCGCTTGGTTTTGATGGTTGCTATGGCGGCGTTGACGTCTTTGGGCACCACGTCTCCGCGGTACAGCAGGCAGCAGGCCATGTACTTGCCGTGGCGAGGGTCGCACTTCACCATCTGGTTGGCCGGCTCGAAGCAGGCGTTGGTGATCTCAGCTACGGTCAGCTGCTCGTGGTAAGCCTTCTCCGCCGAGATGACGGGGGCGTAGGTGGCCAGAGGGAAGTGGATCCGGGGATACGGCACCAGGTTGGTCTGGAATTCCGTCAGATCCACGTTGAGGGCGCCAGCGAAGCGGAGGGAGGCGGTGATGGAGGACACGATCTGACTGATGAGCCGGTTCAGGTTGGTGTAGGTGGGACGCTCGATGTCCAGGTTCCTGCGGCAGATGTCGTAGATGGCCTCGTTGTCCACCATGAAGGCGCAGTCGGAGTGCTCCAGGGTGGTGTGGGTGGTCAGGATGGAGTTGTACGGCTCCACCACCGCCGTGGATACCTGGGGGGCCGGGTAGATGGAGAACTCCAGCTTGGACTTCTTGCCGTATTCCACGGACAGACGCTCCATCAGCAGGGAGGTGAAACCAGAGCCGGTGCCCCCGCCGAAGCTGTGGAACACCAGGAAGCCCTGCAGGCCGGTGCACTGGTCCGCCTGTCCACAGAGAAAACCGTGAGGAAACAGTCGATGCCTTGGAGGTGAAAACCACTTGAGATGAACTCACCAGTTTCCGGATCCGGTCCAGAACCAGGTCTATGATTTCTTTCCCGATGGTGTAGTGTCCGCGGGCGTAGTTGTTGGCAGCATCCTCCTTGCCAGTGATCAGCTGCTCGGGGTGGAACAGCTGACGGTAGGTCCCCGACCGCACCTCATCTGAAAGAGATAATTATTTAGATGGGACAATGCATATTGATGGCCACCAATCCTTCAGATTTGTTCACAATAATTCTGTTATGTTCTGTTCTGTAAATGTTTTCCAATAAGTTATGCTCCGTGTCTTAATTCATAATAGTCATTTTAAAAATTGTAAAAATAAATTTGTGTCTGAGGTTGGCCCGTGGGGAGGGGTTAGTTCCTACTTTCACCCCTGGTCAGCAGTTTCAAATCATTAAAATGTGATCTGCTCAGACTGAAAAGCAGCGGAACTGATCATCACCGATGACGGTGGGCTCCAGGTCCACAAAGACGGCTCTCGGCACGTGTTTTCCAGCTCCAGTTTCACTGAAGAAGGTGTTGAAGGAGTCGTCTCCTCCGCCGACTGTCTTGTCACTTCGGGTCTGTCCGTCCGGCTGGATGCCGTGCTCCAGGCAGTAAAGCTCCCAGCATGCATTTCCAATCTGAACACCGGCCTGGCCCACGTGCACCGAGATACACTCACGCTGGGAATTTCAGGAGAAGACAAGAGAAACACTTTAGACTGAAAGATTATACGCAAAAAATTTTAATTACTATAAAAAGAAAAAATATACATACATTATATAAAAATATAAAATTAAAAGATTATACGCAAAAAATTAAAATAACTAAAAAGTATACACACACACACACACACACACACATATAAAAAATAATCAAATTAAAAATAAATTTAAAAAAATTGCCGTTTTTCTGAATTAACGATATAACATTTTAATTAAAAAATAAATCTGCTCTCTTTCCTCAAAACTTGCACGAAGCTTCATTCACTTGAGAGCTCGATTTCATGGAAGCAAACATGTTCCTGTCCAGTTTAATCCAGTTTTATTTTGGTTTGAAACATTAGGAGATAGTCTTGTCTTTAAGTTATATCGATGGTATTGTTATTAGTTTGTCGACTTTGCGCAGAAACCTCAGGACTTTGCGGATGTTCAGACGGAAAGCCCATTCTGATCTGCTGGAGTAGCAAACAAAACAAAACTTGTGCCCCTTTTATCAGCAGGTGCTTTTTGTGTCAGTTAGGCTTCACTTTAGCATCAAGACACTTTCTACTGCCGTTAAACTTTAACCTTAAACTTTAACCGTTAAAGTTTAACAGTTAAAGTCCGAGGTCTCGGCGAGACGCCTTCAAAATAAAAGCACTAAATAGCTGTCTGCTTAATACATAATAAAATAAAAGCCTGGCTTTAAAGAACGTTAATGAGTTAATAATGTAAATGGCCTTTAAAATGAGTAGAGTATTTCTATAAATGTGTTTTATGTTTTCTCATTAACGTTCTTTAAAGCCAGGCTTTTACTTGTTATGTATTAAGCAGACAGATATTTAGTGCTTTTATTTTGAAGGCGTCTCGCCGAGTGAGGAAAAACAGCACTTTTTTTTTTCCATTAAAATGTTATATTGTTAATTCAGAAAAACGGAGCCATTTGTTTTTTCTCAAGTGAATGTAATACATTTCCGTAGGAAAGTTCTCATGACTAAACTGAAATTTAGGCTTCGGCCTTTTGGGCGTTGGTTTAAAAAAATACACATATGAAAAGAAAAACAACAAAGAAATTGACACGAGGTGAGAAAGTTTCAACTTTTGAATCGTAATAAACCTGACAATTAAGAAACACTTACCATGTTTGCTGTATTAAGGGTGAAAAAAGGCAAGTAGATAAAAGTTTCGCTACGCAGACAGACGTTAAAGCGTCTCTGTGGCAACTGTGACTGGAACCGTTGGGAGGAGATATTTATACTCGCCCAACAACCGGAAGTTCGTTCTTTCACCTGATTGGTCGCTGTTTCTTTGCCGTTAATTGCATTACGTTAGTTACACCAGGGCTCTCAAGCCTCACGCATTGAGCGTGAGACACACGCATTTCAACCAGTTCACACGCTCACACGCCACACCTGACATTTCTCACGCTGAGAAGTGATAAAGCCGAGCGCACAGAAATTAATACTGAACGGGCGAGACTTCTCCGCTGAGTTTACAGCGGTCCCGTGTCAGCGACCTACCAGCCAATCAGAAAATAGTATGTCTTGTTGCTGGGCAGTTTTTTTCCCCGCTGCGTGCTCGTTCAGTGGATGCGCGTGCACGCACAGGTTGCAGACGAGTTGGAAAAGCAAAGCAAGGTTTACAGTAGGTAACTATTATCATTCACCAGGTTAGTAATTGGCAAACTGTAAGTCTTCACTTATTGGGTCTCCAAATGTTGGTTTTATTAATTCAGCGGCGGTTTTGTAGTCTGGCCTTCACTGATGCTTCGTTTATTGACCAAAAAAGAATAGGGGAAGCTAGTGCACCTGTTTTGTATGGAAACCTAATGATGCAAATCAAATTAAAATGAGTCACACTACCAAATAAACCACAATTTATGTGTGTTCTATTTGAAATAAATCCAAAAGTTGAGTTCATAAAGTAACTTTCATTCATTTGATTCCCAATCAACATACACTGGTAAGAGTTGTTTTACATTGTTAATATGGTCTTAAAAACTGTTGTGAAATGCAAAATAATAGAATTTTATACATGCAAATATGTGATTAATTACTGAGATTCAGCCATTAAGCACGATTAAAGAAAAATTCATCGCTTGACAGCCCTAGAAAAAAGTAATCATGTCTTCTTCCAATCCTCACATGTGAGTTTGTCTAGCCAAATAGTCTAGATATGTAATATGTATAAACTCAGATAAGTCTAACAATAGGTAAACTAAAGTATTATTAAAGACACCATATTTAGGCCTTCAGAGAAGGTCTAGACCAGGGGTCTCCAACTCTGGTCCTGGATCCACCTATCCAGCATGTTTTAGGTGTCTCCCTGCATGAACACACCTGATTCCAATCAATGGTCGTCATTAACTTGTCATCAAGGTCCGGACAGTTCTGTTGCTGACACAGCTCCTTGTATCATGGTGTGCTGAAGCAGGGAAAGATCTAAAACATGCTGGATAGGTGCTCTCCAGGACCGGAGTTGGAGACCCCTGGTCTAGACAGTCCGCCACTGGATTATAGTTTTAGTCTAAAGAGTAAAGAGTAAACGATGAACAGAAAGTGTGCCTATTTTTTACTGTTGTTTGCCTTTGTCTATTTCAAAGATGTCAGGGAAGAAGCAAAAGAGCATTCTGTCATTCTGGGCAGCAAAGATTCAGCCCCCTAAAAAGGTTGCCAGGTCAGAGGAGATGGTGGAAGAGACAGTGGAGAAGACAGCAAGGGAGACTGTAGGGGAGATAGCGACAGTGGAGACTATAGAGGAGGAGAGAGTTGAGGAGACAGAGGAGGAGAAAGTGGAGGAGACGGCGGAGGAAAGAGTGGAGGAGACAGTCGAGGAAAAAGTGGAGGAGACGGCGGAGGAGACAGCAGAAACGGTGAAAAAGCGGGCATTAAGTGGAGCTGCCACCTATAGGTGCACTTTTAAAAGTGAATGGTCAGCAAAATGGCCATTCATCACCGTAGGCACCACCAGCTCCTACTACTGGTGCTCTGTCTGCAGACAGGAAAACTCCTGTGCCCATCAAGGTGTAACAGACGTGCACAGACATATTAAAAGCAAAGGACATCAGGCTAAAGAGCAGGCTATCCAGTCCACAAGCGGCATTCCTACTTTTTTTGCCCCACTTCATTTTTTCAAAGGTGACTGGTTTGAGCAGATTTGGACGGCTGTCTGAGATTGCCAAACTGTGTTAGTGCTTCCACACTCCAATGCAGATGCGGAGAGAGTGTTCTCCATGGTGGGACTGAACAAAACCAAAACAAGGAACAGTTTGGCCCTGGATGGAACGCTCTCATCCATCATGACTGTGAAAATGGCTGGCCTTGAGCCTCAGTGCTTTAAATGGGAGCCCCCTAGCTCTGTCATCAAGGCATCAAAATCTGCTGCAAACACTTACAACACACAACACCATTCATAAACTGAAGTCTGCGCATACACACACACACACACACACACACACACACACACACACACACACACACACACACACACGCAGCGTGTGTTGTGAAAAATGTCTTACTTATTATCCATTTGTTGTTGGGTTTTTTCTTAAATGTATTTAATTTTATTTAGCTGGATTTGTCTTATTGGATTACCCCATTCTTTTCGTTTCTATTTATGCTGGTCAATTATAAACAGTATGTAAACTTGAACTGGTTTTTAAGTAGCAAAAATAATTGGGAGTCTGGATTGGGCCGAGGGGCCGCTGCGGCCAAAACGCACAGAATTTCAAATCGCTCCAGCCCTAATAGATGTAATCTCACTCCAAACTTTTCATGAAACTTGAGAGCCCTGTTATTATATAATCCTCTGATTCTAAGTAGCGCTTCAGTGGGACGCACACAAAACACTAAACTAAACTAAACACAGATAAATAATTGACTAACTAACTAATAAAACATACAAAATATACTCCTATACTATACTAAAATACCGCTAAATTATATATATATCAACTTTTTCCTTCTCCGTCTGCTCTCTATTGAACGTCTCGTTACCGTAAAGTGTTGTAAATGCTGGAAAGCGCAACTTCTTGGCTTTAATATTCCGTTGAAATTTCTTGTCTAGCATAAACTAGCAAGGAGTTACGGTAAATTGAATTGAGCCTGTTTTTTTCTATCATATATGATAGAATCGGTAATAAAGGTAAGATTCACAAAAAATAGAGTGTTTTAATAGGATTTTCCACGACAGAGACCATAGAAGTGATTTGGAACACATTTTAGAATTGACGTCACAGATAGGGTTGCCACCCGTCCCGTAAAATACGGAATTGTCCTTTATTTGAGAAAAAATGTTGCGTCCCGTATTGAACTAATACGGGATTTGTGTACCGTATTTTCATTAACTTTTACACCATATTCTAGTTGAATTATTGAAATAAATTAACCTTTACACCATATTCTAGTTGAATTATTGAAATAAATTAACTTTTACACCATATTTGAATTATTGAAATAAATTAACCTTTACACCATATTCTAGTTGAATTATTGAAATAAATTAACTTTTACACCATATTCTAGTTGAATTATTGAAATAAATTAACCTTTACACCAAATTCTAGTTGAATTATTGAAATTAGTAACTTTTACACCATATTCTAGTTGAATTATTGAAATAAATTTACTTTTACACCATATTCTGGTTGAATTATTGAAATAAATTAACCTTTTACACCATATTCTAGTTGAATTATTGAAATAAATTAACCTTTACACCATATTCTAGTTGAATTATTGAAATAAATTAACTTTTACACCATATTCTAGTTGAATTATTGAAATAAATTAATTTTTTTACACCATATTCTTCACCTGCAGTCTATATTATACATCTGGGCTGATGTGGACATACGTAGCATAGGAGGCTATTTCAGTTGCTAGTATGGTTGACTGTCTCTACAGTCATGCAAGTTCAATGCTATTAAAGCACTTTAAACTTTAAATCAAAGCATTTTGTTTTTTCATAGAAAATAAACACATTTTTATTCAGTTTAGAAGTTTAGGGGCTTTTTTTTTGGCTCCTGCGCTGCTGAAATCAGGGCGTCCCTTATTTCTATTTCTGAAAGGTGGCAAACCTAGTCACAGAGCCTTATGACATCACAGAGGCTGATGACGTCAGTGACATCAGTTTCTTCAGAAGCCTTTCAGACTTCGTACGACACACACGGTTTTACCATACCTTCAAGTGTCTTACCAAACTAATTTCTAACAGTACTTTTAAATCCTCTTATTGGAAGAAAAACAACAATAACAATGCCTTCAACTAAATGTCTGTGGAGCGATGTGGTGGCGAACTGTAAAGCTTTACCCACCGATGAGAAACCCCGCTTAGGATACGTCAAAAGAGAGGGAAAACAAAACAGGAATTACCCTCAGAAACAATTAAATCACAAACAGGTCTTCCAGCCACAAAGGACTGCTGGAGGGTTTGTGAAGAAGGACCGTCTGCCCTTCCAGGCATCTCCCACTCACAACCTGGAAAATAAGGGACGTCTCAACATCCACGATTCTGCAAATGGTCCAAGAGGAGACCTTGAACCATTAGATGAGCTGGAGATGTTTAAGGAAAAGCTGGAGAAAAAGGATTTCTTTCTTGCTCAAGAAAAATACTTTAAGGAAACAGCAGAGAAAGATTCCCTTGTATATGTGAAAAAAATCAAAGACGCTGAAACTCGTTTGGAGGCTGAACGCCAGCTCACACTGGTCTATAAAGAAGAGCTCAATCAGTGCGAAAGGATTATTGAGGATCTACTTCAGTCGTCCAAAACGCTTGAAAAAGACGGTGAGGTTATGTCCAAGCAGGAAGAGGCCCATAAGTCGGTCCTTGATGAAATAGAAAAATTAAAAAAGCAACTGGAAGAAGCAACAAGCTCAAATTTTGATCTGATATCTAAACTGGAGGCACAGGAAACATTGAAATCAAGTGTAGAGTTCAAGTTTGCAGAGCTCACAGAGCAACTGAAATTTGCCCTGCAAACTTGTGAGTCTTCTGCAACAGAAAACATCTCAGAAATGATAAGTGTCTCATCACAAACTGACAATGCTTCTTTCGAAAATGTCCCAGAACCTTCAGAACCAGAGGGGGTGTCTGAACAAGAAGCTGAGAAATCATCACCAACGGAGCCTGAACACAGCAATGACAAGATGTTAGAAGTTGTTGTAGAGAATAGCAACAATGAACTTAACCAAGACTTTGCTGCAAACGTGGGAGTGTCAGGCCCAGAAGAGGTCTCTGAGCTGAAAATGACCACTGAATCGCAATTGGTTTCTGAAGTTTCTGAACAAAAAGCCAAGAAGTGTAGACGCAGAAAAAAGAAAAAGCCAGAGCAATATGACGATGCTAATCACGTCATTGAATACCTACCTCAACCTGAAGATGGTGCACCGACAGCAGACTTGATCATTGATGTAAAACTCACCGGAGAAAGTAACCAGCCTGAGGCCGGTGATAACTTGGCTGCAAAAGTGGGAGACCCTGAGCCAGAAGAGTTGTACAAACCGGTACCAACCCCTGAAACAGCATTGGTCTCCGAACAAGATGGGGTTGTTGAACAAAAATCAAAGAAGCGTAGGCGCAGAAAGAAGAAGTCAGAAAAATCTGACGATGTTAATCAGGTCATTGAATCCCTACCTCAATCAGAAGATGGTGTACCGACACCAGACTTGATGATTTTGCAAGAGTTGGCAATAAAAGTAGGAGTTGCAGAACCAGAGGGGGTGTCTGAACAAGAAGGTGATAAATCATCACCAACGGAGCCTGAACACAGCAAAGACAAGATGTTAGTTGTTGTAGAGAGTAGCAACAATGACCTTAACCAAGACTTTGCTGCAAACGTGGGAGTGTCAGGCCCAGAAGAAGTCTCTGAGCTGAAAATGAGCACTGAATCGCAATTGCTTTCTGAAGTTTCTGAACAAAAAGCGAAGAAGTGTAGACGCAGAAAAAAGAAAAAGCCAGAGATATCTCACGATGCTAATCACTTCATTGAATACCTCCCTCAACCTGAAGATGGTGTACTGACAGCAGACTTGATCATTGATGTACAACTCACCGAAGAAAGTAACCAGTCTGAGGCCGGTGATAACTTGGCTGCAAAAGTGGGAGACCCTGAGCCAGAAGAGTTGTACAAACCGGTACCAACCCCTGAAACAGCATTGGTCTCCGAACAGGATGGGGTTGTTGAGCAAAAATCAAAGAAGCGTAGGCGCAGAAAGAAGTCAGAAAAATCTGAAGATGTTAATCAGGTCATTGAATACCTCCCTCCATCAGAAGATGGTGTACCGACCCCAGACTTGATGATTGATGTAGAACTCACCGAAGAAAGTAACCAGCCTGAGGTCGGTGATAACTTGGCTGCAAAAGATGGTGTACCAACACCAGACTTGATGATTTTGCAAGAGTTGGCAATAAAAGTAGGAGTTGCAGAACCAGAGGGCGTCTCTGAGCTGGTGGGGGCCAATGAAAAGGTCACTGAAACAGCATTGGTCTCCGAACACTATGGGGTTTCTGAGCAACAATTTGAAGTAATTGAAGAACTCACTGAACCGAAGGATGCTGTTATAAAAGAAGACACCAAAATGGTATATAATCCTTCACTGTGGAGACGATTTAAGAAGTTCCTCACCCCGGCACGTCTGCGCCAGTATAAGCACAAGAACACAGTCCAAGATTGAGTGCAAAAGCAACCGGGTTGTCACCAAGTAAACAACAAAAACAAGATTGACAAAACAAAATTGAACAGTTCCAAAACCAAAGCCATACAAATTGGCACCCCTCACCAGGTCCAGTCATCACCCATAACCACCATCTCCTTCTCCGGTCAAGACATCCCCCTCTCTACCTGTTACCAACCTCGGTGTGAAGCTGGACCCACAACTCACCTTTGTAAACCACATCAAACATCTGTACAAAACTTGCTTTTTACACATAAAGAATATATCCAAACTCCGCAACTTTCTCCGATGCAGAAAAACTCGTCCACGCCCTTATCTCCTCCAGGCTCGACTACTGTAACAGCCTGCTAATCGGTATCCCCAACAAACACCTCCAGAAACTTCAATTCATTCAGAACTGTGCTGCCCGAATTCTGATGCGATGTGTGAAACCACGCCCACAACTAACTCCACCGGCCGGAGCTTCCGCCATTTTTTCATATAGCGGTGTATCGCATCATCACGTCAGGCAGCCAATCAGCACAGTGCCTCATTATCATAGCCTCCCACCCACTCAGAATCCTGCATAGTTAATGAGGTTAGAGAGTGGGAAGTTAAACACATGGCTCAGAGGCTGAATTTCTAATTTATTTAGCAAAAACAATCAAAAGCTTGTTTTTAAGACATTCAAGGCCAGTTTAAAATAGGTATTAGATGCCGTAATAGGTCCCCTTTAAGAAAACAAAACAACAAAACAAAGAATTTCAACCTTTAACACTTGATATCTTAATTTACATGTGCAAAAATGGAGTAGGAAGAAGTGTAAACTTATTTAATCCTACCCCCATTCACTAGTCATTTAACCCGTATTTATAAATACTCATACACTGTACTCACACTGCTAAATAACAGTATTATTAGTCTGGCCTTCGGCAGGAGGGTCCCCCCTTATGATCCTGGTCCTGCTCAAGGTTTCTTCCTCCTAAAGGGGAGTTTTTCTTGCCACTGTTTGGATTAAGGTTTTTCTCCCACTAGGGGAGTTTTTACCTGCCATTGTTTATGTAATAACTGCTCGGGGGTCATGTTCTGGGTCTCTGAAAAATTGCGTAGAGACAGCTTTTGTTGTATTAGACACTATATAAATAAAATTGATTGAATTGAATTGAATTCCCCTGGTCTTTTATAGATGTTTCTATTGTCTCTGTGCTTTTATGCTTTTACTTCTGTTTTTTTTTTTTTTTTTGGTTTAGTTTGGTTTATTTCGGTCATGACATCACAAAAAAAGAATAAAAATAAGACAAACATAAAAATAGCTTTTACAAAATTAAAAATGAAATAAAAATGACAACAAGGAAACAAATACACTGTTCAAAGAAAACATTACAAAAAAGTTTCCAATATACAAATAACATCTAGACCGAAAAAGGTGTAGGCTGAAGCAAAGCTTATTCATTGCCTACCCTCAAAAGGATTATTTAAAGTAATGAAATAAAAGCAAGAAGTAAGAGATAACACTGCCAGTAAAACAAATTGCCTCCATGGGGATAACAAAGATTCCTTGAGAAATAAGAAAGAAAAAAAAGGTGCAGTCTACATGTTTCCTTCATCCTTGAATAATCAAATCAAATCACCAATTAAATGAATACCCAAATCAACATAGTAAGCATCATCACTCATTACTTTGGTATAGAGAAATCATCCTTATTTTCAATGTTTTTTTTAAATAAGGTTAAGGTTCTACTTGATTTCAAATCCATCTCCAACTTATTCCATACATCCACCGCTGCCACTGTAGCATCCCAGTTTGGTGTTGGTTCTGATTTTTGATTTGATTTCCTGTATTTTTTTAATGTGTCTTGATTTTATTCCTTTTTGTTTATTTTGTTTGCTGGTATCTGTAGCACTTTGAGATTATTTTATGAAAAGTGCTTTACAAATAAAATGTATTATTATTATTAAATGAAGAGCATCGCAGAGGTTTATGTTCACTTTCAGTAAAAGTTTTGGGTTTTCTCCGGCTGCTCTGGTTTCCTCCCATTATTAACTTTTACTTCAAGAAATCAGTCCATTCTAATAAAGAATAAATAAAAGGAGTTAAAATCGAGTTTAAAAAAAAAAAATAAACAAATACACAAATGTGGTATTTCTTGACATATATACAGATAAACATCTAAGGTGCAGCAGTTTGAGGTAGAGAAAAAATTACAGCTCTGAATAAAATAACCTATTTACAATTATACAAAACAAATTATACAAAAAAACTATACAAAAAATACAAAAAGTGAGAGATGCAGCAGAGTGAGGCAGACATGATTATTACCGAAGGTGCTTGTTACAGCATGTAACTGATATTGTAACTGATATTGGCCCGGTTTCCCAGATCAGTTAAGTAGTCCTTAACAGCGAAAGACTTCTTTCATAGGCTCCTTAAGATGGTTTGAAAGAAGTCTTTCGCTGTTAAGAACTACTTAACTGATCTGGGAAACCGGGCCATTGTCAGCAGTTGCTATTGTTATTATTATTATTGCACGTGATTGGTTACTCTGAGACTGTTATTTGTGAGAGTTCATCAGAGCAACTGCTTGCAGGAAGAAACTGTCCTTGTGTCTGGAGGTTTTGGCGTACAGAGCTCTGTAGAGCCGTCCAGAGGGGAGGAGTTGGAACAGACTGTGTCCTGGGTGTGAGGGGTCAGCAGAGATTCGACCTGCCCGTTTCCTGGTCCTGGACCGGTACAGGTCCTGGATAGATGGGAGGTTAGTCCCAATTATCCTCTCTGCAGACCTGATTGTCCGTTGCAGTCTGTGCCTGTCTAGTTTGGTGGCCGATCCAAACCAGACAGTGATGGACGTGCAGAGGACGGACTGGATGATGGCAGAGTAGAATGTGACCAGCAGTTCCTGTGGCAGGTTAAACTTCCAGAGTTGACGCAGGAAGTACAACCTCTGCTGAGCTTCTTCCTGACGGAGTTGATGTGGGTGGACCACTTCAGGTCCCGGAAGATTGTGGATCCCAGGAACCTGAAGGAGTCTGAGGTGGAGACAGTGCTGATGAGGATGGTGAGGGGGGGGAGTGGCGGTGGGTGTTTCCTGAAGTCCACCGTCATCTCCACAGTCTTGAGCGGGTTCAGCTCCAGGTGCTTCCGACCGCACCAGAGGACCAACTGTTCCACCTCCTGTCTGTACACGGACTCCTCACCTTCCCGGATCAGGCCGATGACAGTGGTGTCGTCCGCGTACTTCAGGAGCTTCATAGACGAGTCCCCTGAGGGGCAGTCGTTAGTATAGAGCAGGGATATTCAACTGGCGACCCGCGGGCCACTTGCGGCCCGCCAGGAGCTTTTATGTGGCCCCTGGTCATATTTTAAAAAAGGGGGGGAAAGTAGTGTTGTCCCGATCGATCGGCCGCCCGATTGTCGGCGTTCGGCGTCACATCCGGTCGGCGGCCGGTGTCACTTATGGCCCGAAGTAAGCGAAACTAACCTGGTTTACATATCGCATTTTGTTAATTAATAAAAGTTTCAGATGCTTGGTAGCCTTTTCAGTTGGTTAATGATTCATTAGACAGTGTTTGTACATGTTAATCTCTGTTGGAGATGTTTTTTACTACTTCAGATTTTTTGCCAGTTTAGCACAGTGATAATACTTGTCACATTATTTGTTATTAACCTCCGTTTATAGAGGACTTGTTTACATCATTAGGCTTCTAGGATTGGCCTGAAATTTTTTTCATTTGAATCCCTAAATGAGGACTTTGCATTTCAGATGGACTTCTAAGCCTCCTATAATTTCATGCAATTGTTTTGTTTTGCTGATATAATGCACAGATGGGTCATAAATAAAGGAGCTTATGGTTAATATTTTGGTTCCTTATTTATAACATCAAACTGGCTACTATGGACTGAAATGTTTGTGCTCAATGCTTAATATAATATTAAAATGAGGAAATCTTGGTGGAAAGTGGTGCTTTGTCATTTTGGCGTTCTTTATTAAAAGTAGGTCAATATCAACTTCATTAAGTTTGCACAATGCATGGTTTCAAAATTAACTTGCATTTAAAATATTTCTTTATCTGAATATTATATTGTGGCAGGGTGGAGGAGCTGCAGCCACTCAGGTGATGGGACACACCTGTGACCCATCACCTGAGTGGCTGCAGCTCCTCCACCCTGCCACATATATTTACATTCACAATGACTAAATCTGGAGACAATTAATACATAATTCATATGTAAACTAGACACAGGGCTCTCAAGTTTCATGAAAAGTTTGGAGTGAGATTACATCTATTAGGGCTGGAGCGATTTGAAATTCTGTGCGTTTTGGCCGCAGCGGCCCCTCGGCCCAATCCAGACTCCCAATTATTTTTGCTACTTAAAAACCAGTTCAAGTTTACATACTGTTTATAATTGACCAGCATAAATAGAAACGAAAAGAATGGGGTAATCCAATAAGACAAATCCAGCTAAATAAAATTAAATACATTTAAGAAAAAACCCAACAACAAATGGATAATAAGTAAGACATTTTTCACAACACACGCTGCGTGTGTGTGTGTGTGTGTGTGTGTGTGTGTGTGTGTGTGTGTGTGTGTGTGTGTATGCGCAGACTTCAGTTTATGAATGGTGTTGTGTGTTGTAAGTGTTTGCAGCAGATTTTGATGCCTTGATGACAGAGCTAGGGGGCTCCCATTTAAAGCACTGAGGCTCAAGGCCAGCCATTTTCACAGTCATGATGGATGAGAGCGTTCCATCCAGGGCCAAACTGTTCCTTGTTTTGGTTTTGTTCAGTCCCACCATGGAGAACACTCTCTCCGCATCTGCATTGGAGTGTGGAAGCACTAACACAGTTTGGCAATCTCAGACAGCCGTCCAAATCTGCTCAAACCAGTCACCTTTGAAAAAATGAAGTGGGGCAAAAAAAGTAGGAATGCCGCTTGTGGACTGGATAGCCTGCTCTTTAGCCTGATGTCCTTTGCTTTTAATATGTCTGTGCACGTCTGTTACACCTTGATGGGCACAGGAGTTTTCCTGTCTGCAGACAGAGCACCAGTAGTAGGAGCTGGTGGTGCCTACGGTGATGAATGGCCATTTTGCTGACCATTCACTTTTAAAAGTGCACCTATAGGTGGCAGCTCCACTTAATGCCCGCTTTTTCACCGTTTCTGCTGTCTCCTCCGCCGTCTCCTCCACTTTTTCCTCGACTGTCTCCTCCACTCTTTCCTCCGCCGTCTCCTCCACTTTCTCCTCCTCTGTCTCCTCAACTCTCTCCTCCTCTATAGTCTCCACTGTCGCTATCTCCCCTACAGTCTCCCTTGCTGTCTTCTCCACTGTCTCTTCCACCATCTCCTCTGACCTGGCAACCTTTTTAGGGGGCTGAATCTTTGCTGCCCAGAATGACAGAATGCTCTTTTGCTTCTTCCCTGACATCTTTGAAATAGACAAAGGCAAACAACAGTAAAAAATAGGCACACTTTCTGTTCATCGTTTACTCTTTACTCTTTAGACTAAAACTATAATCCAGTGGCGGACTGTCTAGACCAGGGGTCTCCAACTCCGGTCCTGGAGAGCACCTATCCAGCATGTTTTAGATCTTTCCCTGCTTCAGCACACCATGATACAAGGAGCTGTGTCAGCAACAGAACTGTCCGGACCTTGATGACAAGTTAATGACGACCATTGATTGGAATCAGATGTGTTCATGCAGGGAGACACCTAAAACATGCTGGATAGGTGGATCCAGGACCAGAGTTGGAGACCCCTGGTCTAGACCTTCTCTGAAGGCCTAAATATGGTGTCTTTAATAATACTTTAGTTTACCTATTGTTAGACTTATCTGAGTTTATACATATTGCCGGCTTGCATTAGAACAAGTATAAGCACCTGTTTATTTACTTTACATTGAGTTGACAGTGTGGCTGTGGCTTAATCCACAGACATGTAGCTCTGTTTCGTTATGGTTTGTGGAGAAAGCACTGGCTTAGAATAGGGGAGAGTTGCTCTCCAAGCTCAAATAACGTTATACACAATTGTGGACTATTTGGCTAGACAAACTCACATGTGAGGATTGGAAGAAGACATGATTACTTTTTTCTAGGGCTGTCAAGCGATGAATTTTTCTTTAATCGTGCTTAATGGCTGAATCTCAGTAATTAATCACATATTTGCATGTATAAAATTCTATTATTTTGCATTTCACAACAGTTTTTAAGACCATATTAACAATGTAAAACAACTCTTACCAGTGTATGTTGATTGGGAATCAAATGAATGAAAGTTACTTTATGAACTCAACTTTTGGATTTATTTCAAATAGAACACACATAAATTGTGGTTTATTTGGTAGTGTGACTCATTTTAATTTGATTTGCATCATTAGGTTTCCATACAAAACAGGTGCACTAGCTTCCCCTATTCTTTTTTGGTCAATAAACGAAGCATCAGTGAAGGCCAGACTACAAAACCGCCGCTGAATTAATAAAACCAACATTTGGAGACCCAATAAGTGAAGACTTACAGTTTGCCAATTACTAACCTGGTGAATGATAATAGTTACCTACTGTAAACCTTGCTTTGCTTTTCCAACTCGTCTGCAACCTGTGCGTGCACGCGCATCCACTGAACGAGCACGCAGCGGGGAAAAAAACTGCCCAGCAACAAGACATACTATTTTCTGATTGGCTGGTAGGTCGCTGACACGGGACCGCTGTAAACTCAGCGGAGAAGTCTCGCCCGTTCAGTATTAATTTCTGTGCGCTCGGCTTTATCACTTCTCAGCGTGAGAAATGTCAGGTGTGGCGTGTGAGCGTGTGAACTGGTTGAAATGCGTGTGTCTCACGCTCAATGCGTGAGGCTTGAGAGCCCTGTAGACAGATATATTCTCCTGCTCATCCCTGTGCACAAATATTATATATACATAAATCTTCGTCTTTGAGAGCAAAATACATTTCGAAACCCCCCAAATTTTCCGCCTGAGCGCTTTGTGCCCGCACGCAGTGCGGCCCCCTGCCTAATCTAGTTGAATACCCCTGGTATAGAGGGAGAAGAGCAGCGGTGAGAGGACGCACCCCTGGGGGGCGCCAGTGCTGATGGTCCGGGTTCTGGATGTGATGCTCCCCAGCCTCACCTGCTGCCTCCTGTCACTCAGGAAGCTGGTAATCCACTGACAGGTGGAGGCAGCACGGTGAGCTGGGTGAGCTTCTGAGATTACAAGGGCCCTAAAAATTTGTGGCTTGATTTTTAGGGGTAGTGATAGTGAGGGAGGGCTAGTGGTAGTGAGCAGTGATGGGCAGAAACGCGTTAGAAGTAACGCGTTACTGTAATCCGATTACTTTTTTCAAGTAACAAGTAAAGTAAGGGATTACAATTGCAAAAACAGTAATTAGATTACCTTTACTTTTCTAAAAGAAGGCTGCGTTACTGCGTTACTAAATGCAGTAATGCAGTATGTTTTGTGAAAATATCTCATGACTTTGCGCCGCTCATACTGACGTATGAGCGGCGCAAAGTCAGTGGTAAACCAGAGACGACATGAAGTGTGAGAGAGAGCAGGAGCATGCAGCGTTTAACGCCTGGAATTACAGACATCATTTTGAGTTTGACTCGGTCAAAAGTGATAAAAACATTCTCGTCCGCTGTAAAGTCTGTGTGGGAGGAAAGCTCGTTGCGAGACCCCCGGATTCCTCCTCCCCCACTGGGGCTGAAGCGCCGGCTGCCTCATCAGACTCCACCTCTGCTGCTAAACAGGTGAAACTAGATGGAAGACCAACGGGACTTAGTGCAGCTGAATTGAAGAAGCTTTTCGCAGGTTATAAAAAATAAATAAAAATAAAACATTTTATTTATAGAGCGCATTTTCACCTGAAGAACAAGTCTCAAAGCGCTTACAATAAAGATTAGAAAAAAAGAAAAAAAAGAAAAGAAAAATAAAATAAAAATAAAAATAAAAAATAAAATAAAAAAGCTAAATTAGCAAAAAAAGCACAAGAACATTCTAAAAGACCTGGGGCCTCATGTACTAAGAGTGCGTGGATTTCAACGTGAATCCGTGCGTGGAATTAACAAAACCGCAAAAATTCATATGTACAAAGCTGTGCGTACGCCCAAATCCACGCAGGTTTCTCTGTACATCCCAATCAGCGTGGATTTGAGCGCACATGCGGGAGCACAACACTCCGCCCCGTCTCCTCCCTCAAATATATGTTTGAATATGATATGAAGATAATTATCCATTAAAAACCGCTCATCCTAACAAGAAAATGCTCTGAGCTGGAATAAATAATTCATTTTGGGGCATTTAGGGGTGTCGGACTCCAGTCCTCGAGGGCCGGTGTCCCTGCAGGTTTTAGATGTTTCCCTGCTTCATTGCACCATGATACAAGTGACTGTGTCATCAACAGAACTATCCAGACTTTGATGACAAGTTGGTGATGATGATTAATTAGAATCAGGTGTGTTAAAGCAGTGAAACATCTAAAACATGCAGGACACCGGCCCTTCTGGGATTCAGTTTGACACCTACATTATGGTGTTCTTTGCTTTGCTTTGCGTTGCGTTGCGTTGCGTTGCGTTGCGGTCCGTGAAGAGTTGTGGTTTTATTATGATCGTACGGGTTTGTTAATGTTTATGGGCAGCTTTAGTGAATCATTACACTCTGCTTTTCTTGTTTGTATTTTAAGAACCGACACCAGAATTTTTGGTGGATGAAAAACGGCTCCTCGTTCTGCTTTATTGTCATGCATATTATATACTAACGGATTAAGACCAATGTACACGTTTATTGAGTCTTACACATTATGGATGTCCGCGATCAACCCTCTCATAAGTATAACAATGTGAACAAAATACATTTATATTTAAAACATGAAGCATTACGATCTAATTCCTCCGCTGCAGAAATAAAGACAATTTGTGCCGACGGGATTATCGAGGTGCAAACGTGAGAAATAAAGAGCAAAATTGCTGATCGGAGTGTTGCATCCGCAGGAGGAGAGACAGGTGTCGTGCCAAAAAGTGATTGAAGGCCAAATACAGTTAATGAAAGGTTGTTTCTGCCTAAATATGACTTGATCTCATTCTTGAGCTTCATAATCTGAAATCTGACGGTTTAGCGCTCTCGCTCAACGGGCTGCTGTGCGCGCTCCCGCGGCCACAAATCAGAAGAAATCAGATTCTGGCAGGCAATCACTTTTTGGCACAACACCGGTTTTTGCTTCAAAATTAATTTTAATGTATTTCTGTCCAGACACAGTTATGGGATGTTTAGGATCTGGCTTTTATCAGTAGTCCTCCCATACGGTCGTCATGACGACAGACAGATGTCCGACCTGCAGCTCCAGCTGACGCATCATGTTGGTCTGAACCGGAGCAGCTGCTCCAGTTCAGGGCAGAGATCCAGAAGATCCTCTTGGTACCTAAACCAGCTGATGGTCCAGTCTTAGTCCTGGACCAGCAGATCAGTCTGGTCCCTGAAGACTCGCTCCTGATCCTGCCATCAGCAGGTTCCATAACGGAGCCAAAGCTCCATCGGGATTTGCAGGTTCCATCGTTGAGCTCCTCTAGTTGTTTGTTCAGATGATGTGGTTGATTGTGAGATTGTTGCAGCTCCACTCTTGTGTAACTTATCTGGTGATGTCGGGACTGTGCGTCCTTCACGTGGTCATGAACTTATTGTTGACGTTAAATTTCCTCATATTCTGGACTTCACTGCATCACCAGTGAGTGTCGCCAACGGACAGAACCTCAGAAAAGTGCGTACAACAGCCTTAATGTGTGAGTGCCGGACCGCAGCTTTCTACGTTCACGTCATTATTTGTACATCCGACCGTGAGCGTTGAAAGTGGCGTACGCACGTTTTTTGTGCGCAGCACTCTTAGTACATAAGGCCCCAGGGGCCTTATGTACTAAGAGTGCGGCGCACAAAAAACGTGCGTACGCCACTTTCAACGCTCACGGTCGGATGTACAAAGAATGACGTGAACGTAGAAAGCTGCGGTCCTTCACTCACACATCAAGGCTGGTTCACGCACTTTTCTGAGGTTCTGTCCGTTGGCGACACTCACTGGTGATGTAGTGAAGTGCAGAATATGAGGAAACTTAACATCAACAACAAATTCACGACCACGTGAAGGACATGACAATCCCGACATCACCAGATAAATTACACAAGAGTGGAGCTGCAACAATCTCACAATCAACCACATGATCTGAACAAACAACTAGAGGCAGGAGCTCAACGAGGGAACCTGCAAATCCTGATGGAGCTTTGGCTCCGTTAGAGGAACCTGCTGATGCAGGATCAGGAGCGAGTCCTCAGGCACCAGACTGATCTGCTGGTCCAGGACTAAGACTGGACCATCAGCTGGTTTAGGTACCAAGAGGATCCTCCTGGATCTCTGCCCTGAACTGGACCAGCTGCTCCGGTTCAGACCAACATGATGATTCAGCTGGAGCTGCAGGTCGGACATCTGTCTGTCACCATGACGACCGTATAGTACTGGAGATAAAAGCCAGACCCTAAACATCCCATAACTGTGTCTGGACAGAAATACATTAAAATTAATTTTGAAGCAAAAACCGATGTTGTGCCAAAAAGTGATTGCCTGCCAGAATCTGATTTCTTCTGATTTGTGGCCGCGGGAGCGCGCACAGCAGCCCGCTGAACGAGAGCGCTGAAACGTAAGATTTCAGATTATGAAACTCAAGAATGAGATCAAGTCATATTTAGGCAGAAACAACTTTTCATTAACTGTATTTGGCCTTCAATCACTTTTTGGCACGACACCTGTCTCTCCTCCTGCGGATGAAACACTCCGAGTTAGTTACAGCAACTTTGCTCTTTATTTCTCACGTTTGCATCTCCATAATCCCGTCGGCACAAATTGTCTTTATTTCTGCAGCAGAGGAATCAGATCGTAATGCTTCATGTTTTAAATATAAATGTATTTTGTTCACATTGTTATACTTATGAGAGTGGTGATGGCGGACATCCATAATGTGTAAGACTCAATAAACGTGTACATTGGTCTTAATGCGTCAGCATGACAATAACGAGGAGCCGTTTTTCATCCACCAAAAATTCTGGTGTCGGCTCTTAAAATACAAACAAGAAAAGCAGAGTGTAATGATGCACTAACGCTGCCCATAAACATTAACAAACCCGTACGATCATAATAAAACCACAACTCTTCACCGAACGCAACGCAAAGCAAAGAACATGTAGGTGTCAAACTGAATCCCAGAAGGGCCGGTGTCCTGCATGTTTTTGATGTTTCCCTGCTTTAACACACCTGATTCTAATTAATCATCGTCACCAACTTGTCATCAAAGTCTGGATAGTTCTGTTGATGACACAGTCACTTGTATCATGGTGCAATGAAGCAGGGAAACATCTAAA